>NC_041058.1:29378050-29678050 GCF_900634775.1 Gouania willdenowi
AATTCACATTCTCATTTTCTCTATAAAATGTTTTTGTAATAGATTTGAGGGGAAAAAACCCATTATTTCTTAAATTGGTTATCGACCATAAAAGTTTATGATATTGGTTATCAGATAAGTTAGTGAACAATCCTGTGAACAAACTGTGCATCTCTACTTTAAAGCATTCATCAGTTCATGACCAAAGGGGAGAACCACCACTGTGAAGCTTCCAATTTAAGAATTTAAATGAACATGCTTTCTATTTTTGACTTGTCGAAGGAAAATGAAGTATCAGTGAGACGCACCATTGAGATGTGCTGCAGCAATACTTTTTAAAAGTTTGAAGTTTGGTTGTGGTTGATTTCAGAAATTGTAAGTTTTCATTGTTAAGTAACTGTTAAGTAAGTGTTAAGTAGAAAAAGTAGCATTTCTACTGTAGTCTACAAAGAACCTAAATGTGTTGTAAGAAGTCTTCTTGCAGCTTTGCGTTATTAATCCAATATCTAAAGTGCTTATTAAAAAGCATCTACACATATTGCCTGTAAAGCTTTCAGTATGCTTCGTGGAACTTTGTTCTAAAACATAATCCCCCAACAGTTTCTGAGGTATGTCAAATAGGAAAAAAACTACATTTATCTTCCTTTCCTCTTTGCAACTTCTGTGGGGACAAAGGTCACTGTATGACCAACTCTCTGCTCCACCACCTGTGTTAGAGATTGTTAGGTCCCTGTGTTTTGCCTGCTCTGCCTCCCCCTCCCTTTCTGTTTGTTTCCAGGGCTGTGTGTGTCAGGGGGCGTGGCTGGCTCCTCTGCTGCTCCTGGAGTCTCACACCTGGGTGTGATTAGCCAATCAGTGGGCTTTAAAGCACTTGGGCTGACTCTGCTTCAGTGCCAGATTATTCCATGTCTCAAATCCCGTCTACAAGCCTGCCAGCCAGCTCCCTGCTACCACAGCCATCTACCCTTTTTGGAAATAAATCTTTTTTTGTGCAAATCCTCCACTTCTCAGTCTCTGCTTTGGGGGTCCAACTACCTAACCCTAACAGAATAATCTGGCCATAATATGGACCCCGCAGAGGCTGAACGCTTCAAAAAGGCCCTCAGTTCACAGGGTCTGAGAGTTGGACAGCATGAGACGGCTCTTAAAGAAATCATGGACGCCATTTCCAGACTTTCTACAAACGTCTCAGAACTCAACAATCAGGTTGGACAAATGGCTACTCACCTGACCTCAATCACCGCACCTGCTCCAATTCCTGCCCAGGCTTCTGCTCCGCCATCTGCTTCAGATCCTGCCTTGATTCCGGCTCCACCACACAACCCACCTGCCCAGCCCCGTGAACCATTCATCCCCACTCCGTCTAGGTATTCAGGTGAGCCAGGGACATGTAGTCAATTTCTTCATCAGTGCATGATTGTTTTTGATCAACAACCATTAACGTATTCTACGGACCAAGCTAGAGTAGCTTTTATAATGAGTCTGCTAGCTGGGAAGGCCTCTGCTTGGGCAGTGGCTGTAGCTAACAGTGGCTCAGTCTCTTCATTCATTTACCGCTGAGATGCGTAAGGTGTTTGAACACCCATTACTGAGTAAAGGGGCTAGTAGCCGTCTCCTTTCTCTACGCCAGGGTTCAGGTTCCGTTTCTAGCTACTCTATTGATTTCCGCATCTTAGCTGCAGAGTGTGGTTGGGATCAGAGGGCCCTTCAGGGGGTATTTCTTAGGGGCTTAAGTGAAGAGGTTAAGGACGAACTGGCAGCGCGTGATGAGACTGACACTTTAGATGAGCTTATATCTTTAGCCATAAGATTAGATGACCGACTGCGAGAGAGACGTAGGGAAAGGTCAGGCAGACGTAGTTTTTTCCCCAACTCAAGACCTTTTCAAGCTGCCCCAGTCTCTCCCCGTTCTGCAGAGCTAGTCCCTGCAGGTCCTGCTCAGAGTTCTACTCCCGTCTTCCCTGGGGAGCCCATGCAGCTGGGTAGGATTATCAGTCCAGAGGAGCGTCAACGTCGGTTGGATCAACGCCTCTGCATGTACTGTGGTCAGGCAGGACACATTCGGGCAAACTGTCCAACTCGGCCAAAAGAGGTTGCTCATCAGCCACAGGGGGGGTCCTGGTGAGCCACACACCCACTGATCCCTCCACCTGACGTATTCAGCTTCCAGGTACTGTCACCATTAACAAGGACTCTTTTCCTCTCCTCGCCTTAGTCGATTCAGGGGCTGATGACAATTTCATTGACTGTTCGTTTGTTTCCCAGTGCAACATTCCCGTGGAGCCCCTCCCTAGTCCTAAGTCTGTTTTTGCCTTAGATGGCCGGTCGCTTGCCACTGTGACTCACCGTACTGTTCCGGTGTCCCTCCTCTTGTCTGGTAACCATCATGAGACTGTCTCCCTTTATGTTCTTGACTCTCCTTCAACCCCATTAGTTTTAGGTCTCCCGTGGTTAAAGATGCATAATCCGCACATAGACTGGTCCAAGTTATCTATTATCAATTGGAGTCTGTTCTGCCATATACACTGTCTCCATTCTGCCATTCCCTCTACTAAAACACACTATGAAAGCCCTAAGCCTGTTGATCTTTCATCTGTTCCTAGTGAATACCACGACCTCCAGGAGGTGTTTTCCAAGGACAAAGCCGTATCATTGCCTCCTCATCGACCCTATGACTGCAGCATAGAACTGGTTTCAGGTGCACCTTTACCCACTAGTAAACTCTATAATCTTTCAAAACCAGAAAGGGAGTCAATGGAGACATATATCACTGAATCGTTAGCTGCAGGACTGATTCGGCCCTCTTCCTCTCCTGTGGGTGCTGGGTTCTTTTTTGTGGACAAGAAGGACAAGTCACTCCGCCCCTGTATTGACTTCAGGGGTCTAAATGACATTACTGTGAAGAACAAGTATCCTCTCCCTCTCTTAGACTCTGCCTTTTGTTCCTTGCAGGAGGCTTCTATTTTTACTAAGCTGGACCTTCGCAACGCTTATCATTTAGTTAGGATTAAAGAGGGAGATGAGTGGAAGACTGCCTTTAATACTCCCTTGGGACATTTTGAGTATTTAGTAATGCCCTTCGGATTGACTAACGCTCCAGCAGTTTTCCAAGCTTTGATTAACGATGTTTTAAGAGACATGTTAAACAGATTTATTTTTGTTTATTTGGACGATATTTTGATCTTTTCTCGCACACCTGAAGAACATATCCAGCATGTTAGGCTAGTCCTTCAGCGCCTTCTTGAGAACAGACTCTACGTTAAAGCGGAGAAATGTGATTTTCATGCCGTTTCTGTTCAGTTTCTTGGTTTTGTTATTGAGAAAGGACAGATTAGGTCCGATCCTGCCAAGGTCGAGGCAGTAAATGACTGGCCCACTCCTACAAGTCGCAAGCTTCTACAAAGATTTTTAGGGTTTGCTAATTTTTATAGGAGATTTATTCGCGACTACAGTAGAGTCGCTGCACCTTTAACTCGACTGACATCTGTTAAAGTTCCCTTTGTTTGGTCAGCTGAAGCAGAGGCTTCTTTTGTTCGTTTAAAGAACCTTTTCTGTTCTGCACCTGTCCTCTCCCATCCTGATCCCACAGCTCAGTTCATCGTTGAGGTTGATGCATCCGATTCTGGCGTCGGTGCTGTCCTCTCCCAGCGTTCCACTTCAGACCACAAGCTCCATCCCTGTGCCTTCTTTTCCCGTCAGCTCAATCCTGCGGAGAGAAACTATGATGTGGGCAATCGTGAACTACTGGCCGTGGTTCTGGCGCTGAAGGAGTGGAGACACTGGCTGGAGGGCTCGGCCCAGCCTTTTGTGGTATGGACTGACCATAAGAATTTGTCTTACCTTCGTTCTGCCCGCAGATTGAACGCCCGCCAGGCACGGTGGGCACTCTTTTTGGGTCGATTTAACTTCACCCTTACCTACCGCCCAGGATCAAGTAATGTCAAACCGGACATTCTCTCTCGAAGGTTTTCTGCACCGGTGGAAGATAAGTGTGGGGAAATTATCTCACCCGCCTGTATTGTTGGTGCAGCCAGTTGGGATGTGGAGAGGGACGTTCAGGAGGCTCAGGTTGGTCACCCCACACCCGAGGCTTGTCCACCAGGTCTCCTGTTTGTACCCCCTTCTGCTCGGTCTAAGGTGCTTCAATGGGGACATGACTCGAAGTTGGCATGCCATCCTGGATTTCATCGCACCTTGACCCTTGTCCAGCAACGCTTCTGGTGGCCCTCGATTTCCTCAGATACTAAGGACTACGTCGCTGCCTGTTCTGTCTGTGCACGCAGCAAAGCCTCTCACCGTGCTCCAGCTGGGCTGCTCCGGCCACTCCCCATTCCTCGTCGCCCGTGGTCTCATATAGCAGTGGACTTCGTTACCGGCCTGCCGCCGTCGGGAGGTAACACTGTCATCTTAACTATTGTGGACCGTTTCTCTAAATGTGCACATTTCATTCCATTGCCTAAATTGCCGTCTGCCCTCGAGACGGCCAATCTGCTTGTTCTGCATGTTGTCAGACTGCACGGAATACCTCAGGACATTGTTTCTGATCGAGGTCCCCAGTTCGCCTCCCGGGTGTGGAAGGTCTTTTGCCATGCCTTGGGAGCTTCTGCAAGTTTGTCGTCAGGATTTCACCCACAGACCAATGGCCAGACGGAGCGGGCCAACCAGGACCTTGAGTCGGCCATGCGATGTGTCACAGCGCGTTACCCAGCCTCCTGGTCTACACATCTTCCGTAGATTGAATACTCCCATAATTCTCTGGTTTCATCTGCTACGGGTATGTCTCCGTTCATGGCTGCTAATGGTTTTCAACCCCCAGTTTTCCCGTCCCAGGAGTCAGTGGTTTCTGTTCCATCCATTCAACACCATCTTCGTCGGGCCAGGCGGGTCTGGCAAGAGGTCCGGGCCGCCCTCTCTCGGACTGCCGCTCGGAACCAGAGGATTGCCGACCGCCGTCGGTCTGAGGCCCCGGACTACAAGCCTGGTGACAGAGTTTGGCTCTCCACCAGGGACCTCCCCCTCCAGGTGGATTCTCGTAAGCTGGCCCCCAGATATATAGGGCCTTACGAGATTGATCGGGTGATCAATCCTGCTGCGGTGAGACTCATGTTGCCCCAGTCTTTGAAGGTTCACCCGGTGTTTCATGTGTCGCTGCTTAAACCGGTGGCTCTGAGTCCTTTCAGCCCTCCAGTCGAGCCTCCTCCTCCCCCCCGGATCATTGACGGTGGTCCTGCCTTTGATGTGAGCAGGATTTTGGATGTACGGCGTCGTGGGCGTGGTTTCCAGTATCTGGTGGATTGGGAGGGCTACGGGCCAGAGGACCGTTCTTGGGTGTCCCGGTCCTTGATCCTGGACCCGGATCTACTCCGGGATTTCTACGCCCTGCATCCTGACCGGCCTGGGAGGACGCCGGGTGGCGTCCATTGAGGGGGGGGTACTGTTAGGTCCCTGTGTTTTGCCTGCTCTGCCTCCCCCTCCCTTTCTGTTTGTTTCCAGGGCTGTGTGTGTCAGGGGGCGTGGCTGGCTCCTCTGCTGCTCCTGGAGTCTCACACCTGGGTGTGATTAGCCAATCAGTGGGCTTTAAAGCACTTGGGCTGACTCTGCTTCAGTGCCAGATTATTCCATGTCTCAAATCCCGTCTACAAGCCTGCCAGCCAGCTCCCTGCTACCACAGCCATCTACCCTTTTTGGAAATAAATCTTTTTTTGTGCAAATCCTCCACTTCTCAGTCTCTGCTTTGGGGGTCCAACTACCTAACCCTAACAAGAGATAGCAAACTCCATATACTATAAGTAAGTAATGTTTATTTGTAGAGCACCTTTTACAGACAGAAAGTCACAAGGTGCTTCACAAAATTACAATAGAAATACAAAGTACATTTACAGTCATTCATACATCCATCCATCCATTTCTGACCCGCTTGTTCCTGTTTTTCAGGGTCACGGGGGTCTGCAGGTGCCAATCTCTGGCTCACACTGGGCGTCACCCCTAATTTCCACTGGATGCGGTTCCGCTGCGTTACGTCACCGGAGCTGATAGGTTTTCACTTCAGTCTTCGTGTTCATTTCCACCGAGTCCGCCGCGGTGCGTGTCTGTTCCTTCCCAGCTACGGTAGTCCGGTGCCCTCCGTCAGATATACGCAGGGCTTCTATTTCTGATGGACACCGGAGCAGGACGCATCAATCAGCACAGAGCAAATGAAGCTAAACAGGAAGTTAAGCACGTACTCTGCAATAAAATATCGGGTTTACTTTTCAAAATAAAACACTTCAGATTTAATTTCAAGTAAGTACATCACCAAAACGTCATAATGTATAAAAACAAGATCACATCCATTATATTGATTCCTCTCATACTGTAACTGCACTGTAAACTGCAGCAACTTAACTGGTGCAGTTTTATCTCTTCTCTGTTGGCTGTTGATAAAAAATGTGGCTATGACAAATCCAGAGAGTCCAACATTCTTGTTCTCCTTCGTTAGGAACACTGACCTGTTTATCTGTTTATTGTTGCGTTTATAACACATACATTTCACTGCGTGAGAACTCCTCTGTGTCGTGACGTCACCGTCGTCCAACCGGAGTGCACCGTGGCGCACTCAAAACGTAACTGGTGGGGATTACCGGACGGTGGACAGCAGGGAAAAACCGGATCGGTGCCGTGGCACAGCGGAGACGTATCCAGTGGAAACCCCCGGTGAGGCTGCGGCAGGGGTACACCCTGGACAGGGCGCCAGTCCATCACAGGGCAACGCACAGACAGACAGCCACTCACACACACATTCACTCAGCATGGGGAGAACATGCGAACTCTTTGCTAACTACTAAGCCATCGTGCGCCCCATACAATACACAACAAACAAGATGAGTATATACTAGTGTTTACTATATACTATGAAAGATGATGAACATTCCCTCTGAAGTATACTTCCAAGTTTCCCAAGATGCCTTTGAAATCTACAACTACACAAACCTGAATCACACTGAGGCTAAATATCTCTGTTGATTCTCCACCTTTGAAAGTTCTGAAAACATTTTAAGTGAGAAAGTGACCAAGTAGAAAATCAACATGTGGTCATTTAATCAATGAAACTTGCAGAAACACTTCATGCCAACTTTTCAGAGAATTTCGGAGACCCTCCATTGTGCTACTGACAAAACTTCCAGTGAACTTCAAAACAAGAGCCCTATTTACAAAAGCGTTAAAAAATAATAAAAGACAAGAAGAGATGCTTTTGTTTTTGAAAATAGGAAGTTTTTAGCTTGAAGACGGTCCCAGGATGATTTTACATTCTGCTCGCAATGCATCATGGGGTGGTTGTGTATGACTAGTGAGCCCACCTTGCACATTTAAAAAATGTCCCCATATAGTACACATCCGTGTATTTCTTGTGTACTCAATCTTTTCATACTATCTAATTGGAATGCACTATACTCATTTTGATGTCAGACTTAGTATGAGTAGTATGCTAGTATGACATTTACAACACAGCCCATGTGTGTTTTGACAAACTGTTTTTAAGGTGGTAAAAATATTGTAATTATAATTTAAAAACTGTCAGACAGTATAATTGTAACTAGTCATTTATATGTTGTTGAATAACTCTTTGATTATTACTACTAGCACAGGCAAAATGAGAAACCATTTCTCTTTCAATTAATAAGAACACAACAAATACAAATAAAGATGTAAAAACATGTCAGCTTATTACTCTGTTATTATTACATAGAAATCCTTTCCATTTATCATGTTAAGAACCCCACATTACTTTGTCAAAGATAAAACTTTTCAAGTTACTACATTAACATGCTCAAATCTTTTTTGGTACAACAAACAATTTTTGAGACAATCGAATACTTTAAGCTCTTGTGAGCCTTTGACACATGTGCTTTACAATAACTGTAGATACAATTAGTGGTGCGGTCTACGTGTAGTCATCAAGTGATCACAAAAGGAAGAACACCTAGGGGCTGACTTCCTAAGATAAATCTTTTGGTTCCTAAAGACTTTGGATGTGCTATTTCTAAGGATGTCCCAATTTGATCACGTGATCGGAAATCGGGCACGATCACGTGGTTTCAGACTCGATCGGAATCAGACGTTATCTCCCAATCAGGACTCGGATATATATGTATATTTATTATCATTATTGGGGTGGGCGGTATACCGGTTCATACCAAACACCACTATATATTTTCGTTATGATATACATTTTTAATATACCAGCGTACTGGCATATTGATTACACAATGTTCTGAACGCTACGCTGCGCCGCGTCAGACCGGAGCCTTTTCAATGTTGCACTGCGAAGGTAAACAGTCGCGCTCTGGTTACCATGGTTACGGTGTAAATGGATAAGAAAGCTCTGAATCTGCAGAACTAGTAGAACATGATGACACAGAAGAACTTGTGTCAAAAAGAGAAGAACCTGTCTGTTGTTTGGTTGGCAGAGCAAGTTGGACGCAGAGCAGAGGTGGAGAGTTAGAACCAAGTTGTCAGACGTTTGTGAATAAAGGAGTTCAACAACAGGTAAATCACTACAACGTTTGTTCTGTTTGGAAGAGACCAAACACATCGTTAGCCTCTCTGGTAACTAGCCTGATGCTAGTGTGTGTGCGCCCTGCCCACAGATGTTTGAGGGCGTGTTTGTGTGCTCCACACAAGTGTTTGTTTGTGCGTGCATGTGTGTTTGTGTGCGCGCACTCACGCCAGTGTTGGGGGGTTTGCGTGTGACAATAGACCAGGTGTCAAACTCATGGCCCGCGGGTCAAATCCGGCCCTTTGGAGCATTAAATTCAGCCCGAAGGAGAAAGTAAAAATTATAGAGAAAACATGAATCATTGTGTAAATGAAACTCAACACTCCTGGTGCCTATGTCACATTCTTGCAGTCATATTTAGTGTTGAAAAAACTAAAAACTCTTACAAAATCTTTAATTTTTCCTCCAATTATTCCAAAATATTTCCCACAATTAATTAGTAATTGGTCATAAGATCAACAAAATTTAAAGTGAAGATGCTGTTGGGACCAGTGACGTGCCATGACCACTAGGGTTGGGTAGGCACGTTGCAAATCGAGACCACCAATGACATTTTCATATGTTTCTGCTGTCAAGTGTTAATTCAATTCAAATCAATTTTCTTTGTATAAAGCAATTTCCAACAGTCATCTCAATGTGCTTATCAAAATATAAAATTCATAATAAGAAAGAAAAAACCCAATAAGATCCACATGAACAAGCATTTAGCCATCTATCAAAATCAACATCATAAACACCATTAAAGAAACAAACAATTATTTAATATAGCCTCCATACTCTCCCAACAAGATATATCTCATGACACGGCAGCGCATCTGTTGTTTGTGTTGGAAACACAGAAACACGGAAAAAATGACAACAACTTACAGCCTCAGTGAGGAGCATCCACAAAGTCAATCCTTCCTTTTGTACCATTCACTGTGAAAAGTATGGAACATGTTCTGATCTTACCTTTGCTGAAGCTCTGATAACTCAGGTGTTGGTCTCCATCTTTTAAAAGCTGTCGTTTTTCCTCAAAAAAAGTTTCTCTATCATCTCTAGCGCTGTCATCCTGCCTGTAGTGTTATCCCGCCCACTAGCTAGAGAACGTAGCAGCAGCGGTCACATGGCATCAATTTACTAATGTACTGTGAACTTTGGTATAGCATTTAACATAGCGCGGTTTCGTCCAAAGGCAGTTCTCTACGCTGCCTTTGGACGGAAATGGTTTTCATCTTGGGGACCTGACTGCGCATGTGCAAACACGTAAAATCACACAATGGGAGCAGAGGAAGAGGAGCAACGTGCCTTTGGGAGGGGGCGTGGCCTCCCTCTGCCTTAGAGCAGAATGAAAAAAAACAAAATAAATAAAGACTGTGCAGCTGTTCCAGGAAATAGCGCTGTTTAGTAATTTGGGCTATGAAACGCACAAAATGCGGACACTTTCAAACTTATAGGTACTGTAGGCTATTGGAAATGGAAAAATAAATAATATTTATATTATAATTAAAACAAATAATCAAAATATCAATTCACCCTTGGGTAGGCACTGCCTACCTTGCCTATCCTGATGGCGCGTCACTGGTTGGGACTGATATTTATCACTTATTGCTAGAATATTGTCGGTTTCTTGTATATTTTGTATTTTATGTATGCAGAGAAGTGCAGAGAAGTTTCTTATCAAGCGCCTACAGCAGGACGTGCAGGTGTGTTCCAAATCAACCTCTATCTGCAGACATCACACACTTTATTTAGTAAGCAGCTAATACTTTACATGCTCTGCACCTGCAATGCCAACAAAATTAAGTTGTCATACTTTTCATCAAGAAAAACATACATTTCAATCTGTGAAACTAAATGAGGAGAGTAAAAGCATTAAGAGTGCAGTTCCTAAAAGAACATTACTGGCCTTACTTTACAGCACTGTGGCACTTTTATTTTCTCTTATTTGTTAACATGCTTGTTGAGTATTTTAGGATTAGGCACTATTAATGTCTATATTAGATATTTTTATTTAATATTATTTAATCTTGCACTAAAATCTGAAGTGAATTTTCTTTTAATTTATTGCTTGATTGATCAAGCTACGTCACAGAAATGCTCTGTTTAGGGTTGAATGTTAAAATGAGGTGAATAAAATAAATAAGGGACATCCTGGATCTGTTTTTTTGCTCTTCTGTATCTTTTTAATGTATTATAGAATTATCGGATCGGGACTCGGTATCGGCCAATTCTCAAAATCAAAGGACTCGGACTCTAGGGCAAAAAAACCTGATTGGAACATCCCTAGAGCTATTTCCCTTCCTGTTGTGGGGGATTTACTAAGATTTCAGAGCAAAGCAGCACAAATGCTGTCATGGTTCAGACCGTCCTATTTGAATAAGCATAAAGTGTTTAACATGGGTAGGACAGTGGAGTGAGCTAATTTAAATTTGAAGCCATTGAATTGGGAGTGACAGTGCAATGGAGTAGCAGGTGCAGTTTTCTCTCTGCTAAGAGCAGATAACTGCACATTACATTACATTTATTTAATTATGTAGACTACAAAATAGACATCAAGACAATCAAAAACAATCACTTCCAGGTTTGATAAGTTCCATTGTGCATGCTACAACAATTTATTTACATTTTCTTCTCCTAATATTTAGAGCTCTTTTCTTTCAATTAAATTATATTTTGTAACAGTAATAATTCTATTTAAACTTGTGCAACAAAGGTCTAATATTTTTGTCCAACATTACTGAGCAAAATACAAATTTCAAGACTTCAACTATATGATCAGTGTGAAGTGTTTGATTATATGACTTGACAGCGGATAAAATTGGATGCTGAGGTTAAGCCAGTGTGCATAACAAAATGACAAAGAATATAATAATATAAAATCCATCCAATTACCTCTAATGGAGCTCTCCAGTACAATGCTAAACGCAGTCATTGCATGTCCGTGAGCCCACCTCACACCAGCTCCGAAAACAGGTATTTTTTTCAGTGACCAAGTCGGTTGGATTTGACGTCAGTGTAGGGTACATCGTGCACATGTTTTGTCTGTTGAATTTGAAAACATGTCCTGAATTGTCTATTTGTGGCTAAATAATTAACAGTTATTTCATTGTCTGTTAAAGTACTTTTACAGTAATAAGTCATAAATATTTATAATACAAGAAAAGCTTTAATCAGTACAATATTTGGGTTTCTTATAACATTCCTGGTGCAAATACATACAAAACACATGGAAATTGAGTTTTTAATATGTAACCTTGTCTCAACAATTATCTTATACTATTCTTATCCAGAGTTTTGGTTTTATGCTAGAGAAAAAAATATTTCCCATTAAGCTCAGATAAGATATATATATATATATAACCTGCTAAGTTGAGTAAAATGTATGAACATTTCAGCAAGTGTCAGATTTGTGATGCACTAAAAGATACAAATTTTTTTCATGAAAATACATTTTATTGCAATTATAGAGTAAGGGAAAACTTACAGCAGGAGTATTCAACTAAAATTAAAGAAGGTGCAGTAAGCAATTATTTAAAGTAAAGGTCTGTAAATTGGAATTTCTAATCATATTGTGTATATTTAAGTAGGCAAATCTACACGTTATCAGTAACTGACAGTTTGAATTTTGTACAATTTCAATTATTTTTTTGAATAACTATAACATATATACTTATAACCAGGGGCGTAACATTTGTTTGAATATTGGGGGGGTCGAGAATTAATCCTGTCTGAAGGTCATTCCCCAGAAAAATGTTAACAAAATGCATGCAATTTCTTACATTCTGGTCCTTTTTAGTCTCATGAACAAGTAAACTTTGGTGCAATAATCTTATAGAACTCAGTCACACTTCCGTCACAACAGTGCATAATGAATAACCAAACTGTATTTATTTACTTTTTATTTCATGTTGCAACAAATTAATCACATAATAACAGGGTTGGTACAGGCAGAAACAAGTCAAATGTAAAGCCATTTTATTTTTAATGCAAAAATACTATATCTTAATACAACTACAAACAAGTTGTCAGCAGTCTAAAAAACAAAGAGCTACAGTCCAGGTGGATGTGAAACTAAAAAAACAAACTCAAACCCTGGAGCAGTCATGTGACAAATCAATCAACAGTTCTTGTTGAGAAAGATTATTATTATTCTGGATACAGTGGAAACAGAAACTATAAAAAATAGTGATATTGTGAACCTGTTTATATTGTAGGGAACATATTATATATATAAATGTAATTGGAATCTAAAGCCACAAAAAAACACCACTTTAAAAAGAAAAAAGACTTCCGAGTCCGGGCAGAGACGAGTCTGAGACGAGACCGAGACCTTTAAAATTTAGTCTTGAGACCGGTCTCGAGACCAAGACCGGTCTCGATTACTACAACACTAGTTACAGGTGATGTGAAATGTAAATATTTGATACTAGGTGACAATATATTGTTTTAAATACAGTAATCTGTAGTCCGCCCAAAAAACTAGGGATTTACATCAAATATAAAGCCAATTCTCATTAACGAGGGCTATAAAAGCAGATATAATTGAACTAATGTATAGACATCAACTGAAGCAAGTTTGGTGATTATAATAAACAATAGGCCAAAGTTACATATGTTTTTGTACATAAAAAAAAGTTTGCCACAACTGTGCCAAAGTTTTCCACAAGTTTGGAAACCAGTTTGTAACTGTAATATGTCAGTCAAATTGATTCCAATCATTGTTAGTCTTATGTTTGACCACTAGGTGTTGCAATTTTTCTTGAAAAAAACACGTCCATTATTATTCCGGTCTCTGCTGTGCCATGCCCATGGCTCCACTTTTTGATGCATAGGTGTTATTCAGCAATGCATTGACCAATCAGAATGTTTGACACTGTAAAGTTCTGAGCTTGTAGAAATTGGTGATATCAAATACTGAGCTCGGCAAAGGAGTGGGCGGGAGGAGGGCAGACTGTCCTCTGGCCCTACGTCACTGCGCGGAGGAGGAAGTCAGTGACCGTCTATAGACACGCCCATTTGTGAATATGAATAAGTAGGCCGCAAATCAGCCTGTTTGTGTAGAGTTGCTCAGAAAATGACTTTTCAGAGGCTAAAACTCTGGAAAACAGGCGAGTTTGGGAAAATAATCTTCATATACTATGTTTTTGGGGTTCTTAGAACAAATGGAGATGGGTGAAAAATAGCATGACATGGGAACTTTAATCAAACATTTTCAGATCACTTTTTATTTCCAACTTCCACTCCTTTGTCTAATGAGAACTGAGCTCTAGCTTGTCCTTCCAGATCTTTAAATTTAGATTTTTTTTTATTTTATAATCATATTGTATATAATAAAATGATGTAAATTTACAAAATAAACTTACAAAAATGATTTTAAATCCGAGGAACTCTGGGGGAACACTAATGAACACGTTATTGGACAGTAAATGTGCGGCTCATGATCCTGGTGAACTGGTCATACTGGGACATCTTATTTTCTGCGATTTTGCTTCAGATTTGAGGTTGGTATGTTTGTTTAAAACCTTTACCTTTATCTCAGTTTCATTTCACATTGACACTTTTAATCAGGGCCAAAGTTTGTGAACAAATGAGACAAACTAGTTTAGTGCTATGCAGTGTTTGGAATAGCGGCGTTTAATATAACGACGTAAGGTAACAGCATTTTTTTTCAGTAACGTGGTAATCCAACGTTAAATGTGGTGCGTTACATGTATTGATTGAATAAACTGTTATCTGAAAGCACTCCTGGCTTCTTACTCATCTGTGGTGAGGAGGTGGGTTAAAACAAGGTGAGCTATTATGATTGGCTAAGGTGGCGTCATGTTTCATGGTAGCCAATCAGAGCCAGTGTTTTTACACACGTGCCACACACACACAACCACTACAGATATGATGAAGCAGCAGAGATGGCGAGCGTGGAGCAGTCTGATGAAAAGTTATCATTTTTAAGGTGACGATACAAACACTACTTTAAATTAATTATGGTCAAAAACAAGAACGTACATGTGAAGTGTTCATTATATCCAGGAGAGAAGACTTTGTCATCATCCGTTGTAAGCAACTCAAATTTAATGAAGCACCTCACAACGACACACATCTAAAAAACCTGAATTCTTTGACATATAGCAACTTTTAGTTACTTTCCTTGAATTACTTACTTTTATTATTGAATAATTCAATTACTAACTCAGTTACTTTTTGGAACAAGTAGTGGGAACTATAAAAAATTACTTTTTTTAAAGTAACGTTCCCAACACTGGTGCTACCTGTGAGAAGTAGAAACAGAAATTAGTCCTCTCTAGAAGCTATTTGTTTCTTATTTTTCATCAAAGCTCCATCCTACCCGTCTCTGTTCTCTATTACTAGCTGGGTTTCCATTACAGATCTTTGCAAACTAAAAGCAATACAGTAGTCCCTTGTTTATTGCGGGGGATACATTCTAAAATTAGCCCGCAATAGGCGAAATCCGCGAAGTAGTCAGCTTCATTTTTTACAATTATTATACATGTTTTAAGGCTGTAAAACCCCTCGCCACACACTTTATACACTTTTCTCAGACAGGAATTAACATTTGTCTCTTGTTTAAACTCTCTCAAAGTACAAACCTTTGTAGATTTTAAAACATGAACCTGTTTTCAAACATACAGCACTTCAGAGTCACACTGCTAGTGATCAGACATTGATGCCGAACGCATTCAGATTCTTTGTTGACGATGACGTCACGTCAACATGGTCACCGGTCTGTTCACCCATTCAACCATGGAGTAGAAGCTTTGTTTGACCACCTGCGTGGAGGAAAATCAGCGAGGAGGTGGTAGTAGCAGGTAAAAGTTCTCTCTGTAGAACTGAGCTAGGATAGCATTAGCCGTTAATCACACCGGCTTTTTTCACAGGTGGTTTATGTTTATGAGAGGAGAAAAAGGAGCGCAGCTCCTCGCTTAGCAGACAGTGAAACTCACCCAGTTGGATGTGTTGCTGGTGGGTGAACGCAGCATTAGCCAATCAGGATGCAGAACACAATGCGCGTTAATGTGCTGTAAAAAAAAAAAAGGTGAAGCGCGATAGAGCAAAGGACTACTGTATTTCTAAATGTCTACTAAGTATAATTGCGCTTTGAATGTGTTTCCATTGAAGGGTGATTGTTGGAATGCTATCTTGCCCCCCCCCCCACCCACTGGCCAAGGCTGAGTGTTTACTCACACTGCCCACAGACCAGGCTGCCAGGGCACCTTTAGTTGGTTGTTATTTTCTTGATGATAATAATGTTATCCCTTGCATTGTATGAAGGTACGATTCTCACATATTTTATCATCTAATCAATTACCATTGATTGTTACCATAGTTACAGATTGAAGCCCATACATGCCAGCTATATTCATACAAGGGATTGAGTTAGTAATGACTTCTTTATGTTGTAGGAGCAAGGTAGAAAACTGCTGACAGGCATAAATGAATTATATATAATATACATTTTTACAGACCACACACAAAATAGCTGAAAACAGTTATCTCCCTGCAGCTATAATCACTGAGAAGTCCTGGAAGCTTAGGGAACCAGGCATGTTATGAGATGCCATACTAATAACAATAAAGGAGTCTGGATTTAGAACTTGTACTTTGTAGCTCGACACCAAATCTTTGAAAGCAATATTGCATTTGTTTAATAATAAGGTGATATTTGAAAAAAAAAAAAAAAAAAGCTTGTATTAAATATTTAGCAAACAATATGGTGTTAATCCCCCACTGTCGTTAAATTTTCACCACTTACTTCAGTACTTTCTAGGTCAAACAACACCTGCTTCAGAAACAAACTGCTAACTTTAAAAAACTCCCTTTGATTAGAGAAAACGTACGTTGTGTCTTTAACATTGACTGAAATGTACGCTAAATCCCTCAAGTTTGCGGCTCCTCTCTGATGTGGGTACCTTGTCTTTAACCTACACTTGGAAGCAACAGTAAGCAATTTAGTTTGCGGATTTCACCAGCGACCACTGTATGGCACTGATTACAGTTGTTGAGGTGCTCTACTCCGCCCCCCAACTCCCTTGTTTTATTGCCTTTGTAGCGTGTGTCAAGATCTGCTGTGAGAGTGCCACTTAATGAAGCCATACCTGAATTTATTTGCTGGGGCTTCTGCATGGGCCGAGAGAGGAGGTACCAATTAATAGAATATAAGAGGTTCTGGTGATTTATAATTAACAAGCATGTGGGTTATAGTAAACATAACACTCAGTATAATAGCCCAGGAGAGAGACAGCGAAGTGAAACAAGAAGTGAGGAGGAGGGGAGGGGGGGTGAGTGTTGATTTGTCCCTTGGTAGATAAGCTGAGTCCTTGTGGCTGACGGGAGCTGTCTAAAGCGGCTAAATGAATAATCATCTGTGAGTTAGACTGGAGACAAACGCTTAACGAGGATGATGTGAACCTCCCTGACATGAGGGGGCCGATTGAGAGAGAGACTGACAGAGAAAAACGGTTGCAAGCAAGCATACACGCCTCTGAAATGAATGGCACACACATTACAACAGCAACGATGCTTTACTCAATAGGCCATGGCCAGCCTCCTCTGTGAGGTTGAGCAGTTGTAAGTCAGAATTTCAAAAGGGCCAATGATTCCCTACTCAATTTTTGTGATTCCCTGGCAGTACATGACAGGAACAAGGAAGACACAGCGGAAAGGAAAAGTAGCACTGTCAACACTGACAGTTCTGGAGAAATCTAAGAACAAGCATTTCTGACACATTTTTACCCCCAAACTTTAGGTGATCACATTCTTCTTACTTCCTGTTTTAAACTGAAATGGCATCATCCTTGTATGGTGTCATAATGTAATCATTTGCTTTTTCATATCCCAAGTACAAGCCAATTCAAAATTGTTGCAAATCTAAAATTCTTGCAATTGGATCATCCAAGGCCCTATTCATAGGTCAAATCCCCATAAAACACAAAGGAGTTCTAAATGACTTTCACATTAAAGCTTTATTACTTTTTGTTAATATGTTTTGAATATGAGATAATCTGTGATCAAATTATCTATAGAAAAAAATAAATGGGCACTAAATTGTGATGCCGGTTTGTTGTTACCAAATATATTACTTTCTGAACCTTGAACATTCAAATCTTTTCAGACAAAGTATTTTTACATTCAGCCAGCTGTAGAGGTACAATAGTCTATCCACAATACTGGAAGTACAAGCAGCTCTTTTTTTTTTGGGAAATTATTGTCTTTATCACTATTAATAATTACAGTATCATTGTTATTATTTAGTCTGAAAGTGCTGCATACAGGCTTCTGTATTGTAACTCTTAGAGATAAAGTGAGCTGCTTACAGCAGTTTTTAGCTCCCATTTAGCGATGGCTACTGTAACTTTGTTGTTAGTTTGTCTAAACATTGTGTCACTGCTTATTAATGGCGATAGAGATCACTGCTGGAGCCCTCTAGTATTTCTCCTAACATTAAAGTGCTTTGCGCTTGTTACAGTAAATATCAATATTTATTTATACATGTTTAATGTAATTATTAAACTGTGTAATTATCATATTCCCTTTTTTTTTTAACCACTTAAGCCCCATCAACTTTTTGCCGAAAATCACATGACCACAACAAAGCTTCTAAGTGACCTACATGGCAAAAATTTTGTTCATTTTGTAGTAGGACCCTTAGTGGTCACAGGTAGTGTTGTGTTCAAGACCACACTATTCGAGACCAAGACTTGCCCGAGACCAGAATGCACCGAGACCAAGACAAGACCAAGACTTCCGGGAGCCGAGACCGAGTCAAGACCAAGACCGAGACAAGCCGAGACCAAGACCAAGACCAAGACCAAGACCAAGACCAAGACCAAGACCAAAAACATTTTTTTTTTTAAATTTAAAAAAAATATATAAATAAATAAACTTATGACAAGGTTTGACAGTTAAATAACATTCTCTCTTTAATTTTAGTTTCTATTAAATACATTTGACGGAGAAAAAAAGGTGCCTGCTAAAAATTAACTAAAATATTAAAACTCCTACTGCTACTGAAAAATTCACAATTATTCTACATATTTGAAAACAAGATTTTTATGTCAGCTGAATGTACAGCAAGTGTTTAAAAGTATTTCTGCCAAGAAATAACATGGCTGGTCACCTACACACTGCAGAGTGTTTCCTCTTTGCTAGGGTTGGGCATCGTTTGGATTTTAACGATTCTGATTCCGATTCTCAATTTTGATTCCTGTTCTAAACAATTCTCGATTCTGATTCTTTGAGTTGTGCAGGTCAACAGGTCATAGATTTCACAAGATATTTTTTTAGTTTGAAAAAGCCTTTACACAGGCCATTTTTTATTAATTCACTTAGTTGATATAGTTCAATTTGGTTGCTGTAATGTAACTAGGGTATTCAATTAGAAAGGTCCCCAACTCTAACTGTAAAAGTGAAACTTTCTGAAATAAAACTACAAACAAGTTGTCATCAGTCTAAAAAACAAAGCGCTACAGGTAGATGTGAAACTAAAAAAAACAAACTCAAACCCTGGAGCGGTCATGTGACAAATCAATCAACAGTTCTTGTTGAGAAAGATTATTGTTATTCTGGATACAGTGGAAACAGAAACTATAAAAAATAATTATATTGTGAACCTATTTAAATTGTAGGGAACATATTATATATATAAATGTAATTGGAATCTAAAGCCACAAAAAAACACCACTTTAAAAAGAAAAAAGACTTCCGAGTCCGGGCAGCCTGAGTCCGAGACGAGACCGAGACCTTTAAAAGACCGGTCTCGACTACTACGACACTAGTTACAGGTGATGTGAAATGTAAATATTTGATACTAGGTGACAAAATATCATGTTTTAAATGCAGTAATCTGTAGTCCACCCAAAAAACTAGGGATTTACATTAAATATAAAGTAAATTCTCATTAACGAGGGCTATAAAAGCAGATATAATTGAACTAATGTATAGACATCAACTGAAGCAAGTTTGGTGATTATAATAAACAATAGGCCAAAGTTACATATGTTTTTGTACATAAAAAAAAGGTCAGGCAGACGCCCACTTTGCCACAACTGTGCCAAAGTTTTCCACAAGTTTGGAAACCAGTTTGTAACTGTAATGTGTCAGTCAAATTGTTTCCAATCATTGTTAGTCTTATGTTTGACCACTAGGTGTTGCAATTTTTCTTGAAAAAAACACATGTCCATTATTATTCCGGTTTCTGCTGTGCCATGCCCATGGCTCCACTTTTTGATGCCATTACGCATAGGTGTTATTCAGCAATGCATTGACCAATCAGAATGTTTGACACTGTAAAGTTCTGAGCTTGTAGAAATTGGTGATATCAAATACTGAGCTCGGCTAAGGAGTGGGCGGGAGGAGGGCGGGCTGTCCTCTGGCCCTATGTCACTGTACGGGGAGGAGGAAGTCAGTGACCATCTATAGACACGCCCACTTATGAATATGCATAAGTAGGCCGCAAATCAGCCTGTTTGTGTAGAGTTGCTCAGATAATGACTTTTCAGAGGCTAAAACTCTGGAAAACAGGCAATTTTGGGAAAATAATCCTCAAATACTATGTTTTGGGGGTTCTTAGAACAAATGGAGATGGGTGAAAAATAGCATGACATGGGAACTTTAAGGAAGACATTGAATAAGTGGCACTTGATGGAAGGCAAGTGTCATGCATGGCTGCTTAGTTTCAGTGTGTGTGAATGCAACTATCAGTGTAGAGTGATCTGAGACAACATATGTGGTATCAAGTGCCTTATAGGTGGAGTTCTTTTACAGATGTGCATATTTTGAAAATGTATTGTTTCTTTAACTAATAAAACATTTTGTCATTTATGTTCAATTATAGTTATTAAGCTCTAGCTCATTGGAGAACAAATTCAGCTTTATGTGCTCCCTGAACAGGGTTTGCAACAATATTTCATACAAATTCATTAAATAGGGCAACAAAATATTGTTTACAGCACTCGTGGGAATTAGTGACAGTTTGTGTGCATAAAAACATGCGCAAACATCACTGCATTCACTAATAGTTATGTTGGGTGATCTAATAACATCACGTCATCAGGATTGCGTTCGTCTCCTGCTTATATTAAGATTTGTTTGTGTTGCCCTTTTCAAATGACCACACATTCATTTAGCAGCTTTTATTATTTCTGGCTCTTATTTGGAATATAAAATGCTTTGCTGCTGCTGTTTGTTAGAGAAGTAGCCATTTTTACTTGCTGTTGAGGTTGCTCATTAGAAATGGTATGTTCTGTTATTAATAATCACAATATAATTATGTGATTATTCCATCACTTAGTTTATTAGGGAATATATTCAGGTTTTATTCGATAAATTACCAAGAATATTTAACAGGCTGTCTCCTACCATGTACAGTAAAAGATTTGTTCAACCCCCTTCCCCCCGCCCCCTAACAAAACATAATATTAGCGGTAATATCACTAAAATAAACACCGCCCAAATTTTCGAAACAAGCATCAAGGTTAAGGTCCCATAAACAAGCTGCCACCTTACTCTGGTATTGTTGTATTAAAGAAAGTACTTTTATAATGGATTTTAAATGGCTCATTCAGGGAAAGATATGGCAGCGCCATCATTCAGGGTTCCCACGGTAACATCCAACCTCTTTTGGTGTGGATTGGCCATCTGGTATTGTTTTATGTCACTTCCTATTAGGCTCATTGACCCTCCCTCTCTGTTTGCAGCATGTGGTTAATCATCGTCAATCAGTGTGTGTGTGTCCTATGAATATGAAACTGTGATATGACTGCAGTGCATAATGGTTTCTCATCTCTGTGAAAGGCCCTCCAGCCCAGCTCATGTTAACTGCAGCTGTGATTGGGCGGGTTATGTTGTGTATTCATCAGAAGAAGAACAGGGGAACCTACGTAAAGGGACACATGATGTCAACAGGTTATGGAGCTAAAGGGAACTTCCAAGACTAAGCCTACACCTAAACTAACAAAAAGCCATTTGCTTACATAGAAAACGTTTGAACAAAACAGGATTTTGAAAAATAGAGATGTTCTGTGTAACCTCTGAGTATCGGCACGTTACGAAAAATGGCATGGATATGGGCCTGCACCAGTGTGAATCACCACAATATGGTACATGGCCTGAGTGTGACGAACGTTGCCGAATGGGTATATCTGGCTCCACGCACACCCAAATTCAACCTATCATCACACCTTGGACACTTCTCATCGCGCCACAGTGTTCCATATTCCTCCATCAGGTAATCAGTAGGGGTGAGTATTGGCAAGGATGTGGCAATACGATATATATCGCGATATTCTACCCGGTTAATATCCAAATTAAACGTAGAGATGAAAAATCAAATTGCTGTATATGTTTGTAACCCAGGTAATTCCGGTACTCTGATTTTGGATTGTCTTTGAACGCACCGCACACACACGTTTCACTCACAGGTTAACTGCTAGCCACATGCTGCAGACACGCAGGAAGCATTATGCCTCTCTGAGCTGCTCCTACACAAAGAGCCACGGACAGGTCTGTGATTAAAGAAGTGTTTTTGTGTATGGTTCAAATGAAAGATGAGTAGTTGGTTGTTATTTTCTCATCAGAGAGGGAGTGTTAAAGAAAAACTTAAACGCAAGCAGCTTGAGGAGCTGACGTTTTTTTTTCATCGACAGATGCTGAGGTGAGTTTCACCTTAAGTTAGTGTTTAACTTAGTGTTAGTATCTTTTAAAATGATAGTTGTGTGTTTTGTTTTGTATTTTTGTATAAATGTAGTTAAAAGTCAGGATATGACTTGTGAACTGAAGATGTAACTGATGCTGAATTATTTCACACTACTGTTAGCTAAACTGAGGCCTAGAAGTTAAGCTTAAAGCAACATACTCAATGTTCATCGAGGGTCAAAATAAATATGCAAATCTTGTGTTTAATTTAAAATGAATATGTGGAAAATACATTATTTAGTTGTTTTTTCTATTTGTTTTTGTTTTGTTTTCAACATGATCACATTTCATGTTATTTTTTTGTTAACGAATGGACTATGGAACAAAAAGATTGAAACTGAACAGTAATTTTCTGCACACTCGTTTCGTGTGTAGGGTTTTTTTTTTTGAGGAGAGACAATATACGTACAACAGAGAAGCTGTTCTCACCACCACAAGATCATCATCGCTGCTCAGAGGAATGCTTCTCCAGGACAGGGATGCGAGGATGAAGTGATGGTCCCAGGACCAGTATGGGTCGCACCAAAGGAGTTATATTTTATTTTGATACTTTTTTCTACTGAGATCTCAGGTATTTTTCTTTTGTCCTTGGGCCCAAGGTAACCAAAAAAAAATTAATAACTCACGGTTGAAAATTAACAGAACATTCCAAGCAGAGAAACTTGAAGGCAAATGCTTTATTTTTTTTATTATGTTATTTTTGTGAATATTTTATATAGATGAGAGTCTGAAAAGAACTATTGTTGAGTTTGGGTCCCAGTGAGGGATACATTTATTTTCATTGTAGATTTGAAACAATTTTGGTTGAACATTATTTTTATTTAGGTTATTTTATATGAGTGAAATGTGCCTCAAAGATAGATGAATATATCATTGCTTTATACCATTCAAGACACAACACCAGGATGCAACATGATTGTTGAATAAATTTATGTTAGATTTTCTTTTTTCTAAAAACTAAGTAACGACTCTGTGTGTTCATGTAAGTGAGAATTTTTTCTTTATGTTACTATCAATCTCCCTTTTCCTGAACCTGCTGGAGTTTAGAATTTATTGAACCTGTGATTATGGAACTGTAGGAACTTGGTGTAGGATTTTTTTAGAACCATAGATTTTGGGTATTACAGCCAAGGTCGACAGTAAGTTTACCCGTTACTGGGAGACACAGGTTACATGTTCATCAGAAGATATTGATCATTCAGAGGACAAATTGAGTCAAAAGTATTTGCTTCAAAACATCCCATTTATTATTGGTGTTTTTGCACATTTTCATTGAAAAAAAGAAAATGCAGTTTTACACACTGTCAATATAAAATAAAGTGCAACAAGTAACCATTGCAACACATTGAAAGCATTGTAACCACTGTAAGTCAGAACATAAAGGGTAAAGTACCCTGAGTTACACTATTGTGTCAGTTTGAACACCGATCTGGCCTGTACATACATTTTGCATATTTACTCTGTCATCAAACACTCTGACCTGAAAAGTATGAGGAAAATAAGGTGCACAAAGTATTCTTGTAAACAAAACAAATACAACTTTAATAGTAAACTGTAAACATTTTGCTATAGGGAAGGGCCGAGTACTTCCCTATGTTTTTAGATTTTTGTGTAGAAAGAGAATCTGATCAAGGTGTTCTGGGGTGAGTGTGCTCCTCTGTGCAGTGATAATGTCACCCGCAGTAGAGAAAACTCTCTCAGAAGAGACACTTGTCCCAGGGATGCACAAATACCTCTTTGCAAGGTTTGACAGGAGGGGATATTAGCACTACCACCAGTTGAGTGGATTGGCTCATTTTGTAATTGGCATGGGAGCAGTCTCTTTGAATCTTCCCATCTCGTGTGCATGTTTGCCTGGAGTCTTCAACTTCTTTCCAGTCACTGAAACAGTGCACAGTGTAACAAAAATTTGCAAATTCTTTAAGAAAAACAAGTCCTTTTCCCTCACAATTTAATGTTGAGGTTCATGGTGTAGAATTAAGTATGTGCAAAGTTTAGTACTATAGGCTTTTTCAGAATTGTGTGCTGTGAGCTTTGTTCTGCTTGATTAAAAAAATCCAGAATTCTCAAAACATAATTTGTGGCACCTCCAGCCCTTCATCCTCATCTCCTTCAGCCTGAGTCTCTGACTCCCATGTCTCACTCTCATCCTCTCCAGCTCCTCTCTGCTGAAAAACAGCATTACATGAAATTAAGTGAATTATGTAAGCCTAAATACAATAAATGAAAATAAAATGCTGACTTAATCTGTTGTTCATTGAATATAAATGTTTACTAACATTCACCATTGTTAATGCATTTTAAACGTTTAGTATTTTTGCTTTTTAAAATGTTATTGGATTGAATGTTTCAGAGGCTTCTCCGTAGTTTAGCTAACCTAAAACAGCCCCTGGGTCCTTGCAGCAGCTTCTCTGATGACTCTATCATAGACACCCTTTTGTTCATCCTCAGACAACAAAGACAAGGTCTTAAATCTGGGATTCAAAGCTGCACACATATAAAGAATCTCTCTCTGCTCCAAGTGCCTCTTCTTAAGGTCCTGGCATAAGGCAGATTTGATCTCCTTTGTCATAATAGAGTCACATAGTCTCTCCTGAAGTTATTCAATCAGCTGGGCATGGATTGGAGCAACTGCTGACAATGTTGGAGTTTTCTCTTCTTCCATGACGACAGTGGCAGCCTTCATGGGCTTCATAGCTGTAACTATTTCTTCTGCAGCTGCAATGTCGGCCTCAGTGAGAGTGCTGATGTCCTTTTCATTCTTTCTCACCTCCTTTGAGAGCAGGGCAGCAGTAATGGCTAGCTGCTGCTCGAGGAAGTGCTGGAGCATGTCGCGTGCGCTATTCCATCTGGTTGCAACGTCCGTTTTAAGTTTGTGCTGTTCGAGATTCAGCAGCTTTTGTTTTTCTTTCAGTACATGGCTAGCTGTGGTGCTGCGTCTGAAAAAGTTGGTAATCCATCTCAGCCTTCCCCGCAAGCACTGAAAGGCTGACAACTTCATGTGTGCGCTGGGAAGCCAAATTGAGCTCTGCTGCGACGGTCATATCTGACGCATTGCCTGTTACGATGGCTGGGTCTTTATCCTGTATTCCTCAATTGCCCTTTTCGGTACATCCGCAATGTTACTACCCGTGTGGCTTTTTCATGCATTGCCCTCGTCTGCAACACGTAACCATTTCCCAGTCGTCAGAGATGTAGTGAGACATTATGGTAACATATGATTAGGTGGCCCTGGACGTCCATCCGTCACACGTCAGGGCAACTCTTTGTGCTCTCTGTGATACGCTGAGCACGAGGTGAGTTAGATGGTAGTAAATTATCCAGAGTGGTTTGGTTTGGCTCAAAACGCTTCTGCGGCTGTTTCTCTGCATGATGTCTTGCTAGGTGAGCTCGTAAGTTTGTCGTGTTCCCACAATATTTCATGTGAGCAAGGCAAATCTTGCAGGGATTTAGAATTTGAGTCAGTCCGCTTCTGCCACTGTGACTGCCTCTACTACAGAAATGGCACTGCGCCGCACAACATAGTGGCTCCACAACGCCATCTACCGGAGTGGAGGTGCGGAAGTGGCACAATTTTCAAGGTTTTTTATGTAGGAACAGGAGCTGGTGAGAAGTGACAATGTCTCCAGCATTAGAAAACACACGTCCACGAAAATGTGAAAAATACAATAAGAAAAAAAAAATATCGCGATTTATCGTGAATTATTTTTTTTTCACACCTCTAGTTATCAGGCTGCACCTCTGGATCATCTCAGTCACAATCCTTCTGATGGGCAGCAGAAGGGGGTGGAGGAAAAACTGTAGGCGCTTGAGGAGCATCAGGAGCTGCAAAAGTAGAGGGTGCCAGCTGCTGTCCGGTGCTTGACTGTGATGTTTTCTTCAGCTGCTGCAAAATGAGCTCAGTCATGACGATACAGAGATAGACGTAGACAGAACAAAGAGATGAATAGAGAGACAAACTTATTCTGGACCATACCTGTCAAGTATCCCGTTTTGGCCGGGAAACTCCCGTATTTTATCCCTCTTTCCCGACATCTTCCCGTATTAGTATTGTCCCGTAAATATCCCGTATTTTAATGTAGTAATAATTAAAAGATGCCTTACTAAACTGAACGCCGTCACGATCCTAGCGAGAACTACCACCTGAAATGGCCTGAGTGGCAGTTCTCGCGAGATTAGTGACGACAGCGGCAACAAATCCGGAAACAACTCAGAAGAGAGATGATGAATGAAGACGTTCCAGTGAAAAAAACTAAGAACTGGTGTAAATACGCTGTAAAATGTAACATAAAGTTCACCTTCCTAAAGAGCAGCAGGATGGGACACAGTTACATGTTCTGTTAGATTAATAACTGAGATTTTAACGTCTTCCACAGCGGAAGGAACCACGTAAGTCATCATGAAAAATCAGCCAATCACAAGCGCCACAAATAGACACTGCTTTAAAAAGTGTTAAAGAATGTAAAGTCTGTAATAAATGTGTCTAATAAGTGTTGACTTGTATATAAACTGTAAGTATATTAAATAAACATGTGCTTCATTTACACATTTATGTTTTTGTTTAGGCTGTTTTATAATTTAGGAATTAGGGCTGGGCGATATATCAAGATTCAAGATGTATAAAGTTTTCTATTTTGGTGATTTAGAAAACTATAATATTTCATATCAAATGAAACAAAATACTAGTTTTAGGAGTCGCTGCTTTTACTTCTCAGAACATCACGTAAAGCTCAGTTAGATGATTAATGAGTGACACATATTGTGCAGATGTTTGTTAATAAATGTCCCTGTGTGGCATTTTGCGTTAACAAATTTAACCCAGAATTGTTTTCTGGTCAGACTTTATTTGATAAAATTATCAAGATTTCTATCGTATATCACCATTTTGATAAAAATATATTGAGATATGAGTTTTGGTCCAAATTGCCCAGCACTAGTAGGAATGTTCACAGCATTTCAATGTTAATAAAGGTCGACCTACCAGATTCTAATCACATAATTGTATTTAGTAAGTGGTTGACAAGTGGCTATTTTAGATTTATTGTACACTTGTCTTAAAATATAAGAGAAACTGGAGCTTGGTTGAGCGGGTGGGACGGCTCGTAGTGGACGCCAGAAAATTTCCCTTATTTTGAAATCTGCTCACACTGTACATCCATACACGACATGTCGGGGTCTTGTTTCTGGAAATGCAACGTACAAATTAGAAAAAGAAGAACTCTGAAGCTTTGCTATTAAAATAGAAGACGAAGAAGAACCCGGAAGTGGAGAGACACTCGCGAATCTCAGCAAAAAGAACTTCAAAAATGAAAAGGCGGCGATGTGATGGACCAGGAACTGGCTGGACAGACGTGGGCAGTGCAGTCTGTCAATTTTAAAGTGGTCCTACGGTGTTTGCACTGTCGCAGTGTGAGAGTTTGAGCTAAGCGGTCCATAGCACTGCTTTACACAGGTTTGATTTTCTTACGACCATACAATTGATGATCGGGAGCTGGTCGTGAGGTGTTAATCGCTTATCGTGACCCCATGTATACTACACGATGCCCGACCCACAATTTATCCGAGACTCGGCCCAATCCCAAAAAATAAGCGCACAAGTGAAAAATCGTCTCAAAATGGGCCAAAAATTGCAGTGTATGCCCGCCTTTAATCGACTAAACTTTGCTTGTGAATAAACTACAATGAAATAGGATTGTCATCTGTCCTCGGAGCTGTTCAATTAAAAGATCTGGGCACAAGGTATAGAAAACAATAAGAGGTTTTATTGCAGAAATTATATTACTATGTACTCGAGATCAATCGATATGGTTTCAAAGGCCGATGCAGATACCGATTTTTTATTTTTTTTATTTCAGCCGATGACCTACATCTAAAGCCGATATTTGAGATATTGATACTCTTTTTTTAAGGCACATTGATTATGAAAGACAATTGAAACACTCATATAATATAAATGTGTGGATTAGAAATTAAATTACTGTAAATACACCAATAGAACTCTTAACATGTATTGAACTTTAAATAACCCATACACAACCAAGTAAAACAAAAAGTACAGGACAGGGTAAGTAGCAGTAAAGCAAGAATATACAATGTGCAAGTAGTCGGTTCAAACTATTTCAAGCTTCTTTCTTAAAGGGGACATATTTCTCACCCATCTCCATTTGTTCTGAGAACCCCAAAAACATTGTATTTGAGGTTTATTTTCCCAAACTCGCCTGTTTTCCAGAGTTTTAACCTCTGAAAAGTCACTTTCTGAGTGGTTTGAAATTGTCCATGAGTGGATGTGTCTATAGACGCTCACTCACTTCATGTCTCGCTCTTTTACATTGATCAGTGATCACTAAAGCAATTTTATTTTTGCTATCCACACACTGTTATTGTTTGCAGCAAAAAAAACCTACACATTACGGTAAAACACATGGCTGTTCAACGGCTATTGTTATTTTGAGTCCGTCTCAGCACATCAGGGTCCGTGCATTTCAGCAGCAGCAGTCATTCAAACTCTCACCGGAGTGTTTAAGCTGCTAAATCAATTTCTTCTCCTCCTCCTCTGCACTTCTAACTACAGGAATAGTGCATTTAATGGGATAATCATTTGTTTTCTCCAACCGCTGCATCGCATTGTGTCACAGACAGTGTTGGGAGGTTACTTTAAAAAAGTAATTAGTTATAGTTACTCACTACTTGTTACAAAAAGTAACTGAGTTAGTAACTGAATTACTATATAATAAAAGTAACTTATTACCAAGGAAAGTAACTACTGCGTTACTGTTAAAAAAAAAAAAAATGAGTTGCTTACAACGGATGTCGACAGAGTCTTCACTCCTTGATATAATGAACACTTCACATGTACGTTCTTGCCTTTGACCACAATTAATTTAAAGTAGTGTTTGTATCGCCACCTTAAAAATGACAACTTTTCATCAGACTGCTCCGCACTCACCATCTCTGCTGCTTCATCAAATCTGTAGTGTGTGTGTGTGTGTGTGTGTGTGTGCTGGCACATGTGTAAAAACACTGTCTCTGATTGGCTACTATGGAACATGACGCGGCCTTAGCCAATCATAATCGCTCACCTTGTTTTTAACCCACCTCCTCACTATAGCTGAGCAAGAAGCCAGGGATGCTTTCGGATCACAGTTTATTCAATCAATACATGTAACGCACCACATTTAACGTTCAGTAACGTTAATGGTGTTGTAACGGCATAAAAAGTAATTAGTTAGATTACCCCGTTTCTGAAAAACAAACGCCGTTATTTTAAACGCCGTTATTCCAAACACTGGTCACATACACGTCAGATCAGCGATACGAGGGGATATAACAGGTTTGCCAATGCAACGAACCACAAGAGTGGAGTGCACCTCTGCATTAACAAACAGTGCTTACACTACAGTATATGTTCACTGTAGTGGCGCGGCACCAACATCAGCCAAGTTCTGTGTTAGCTATCACAAAACAAAACAATGGCAGACTTTATCAAAGGTTTTCATCAGGTTGGAGGTGGAGTCCATGGGTGGAGTTACCAGCGGAGGGGAGGGCATTTCTTTCCCTAAGGTTTTGTGACGTCACAAACCCTGCAAATTTGAAACGGATCGATTTTCTCTGTGTTGTCAGACTTACACAGACCACAAACAAACAAATGGATGGTTTAATTTCACATTTTCTGTGCTGGTGGGCACTCAAATGACCTCATATGTAATCAAAAAAACTGCAAAAGAGGATTTTTCATAATATGTTCTCTTTAACTTAAAGTATCTAGTAATGAAGTTCAAAAGGATATAATAGGAAAGGGATATTTGATCAGGCACTATTATATCATATCCTTATCCTATTATATTAGCTTTTTTTTGGTCATGCTTTTATTATTATTATTATTACTTTTTTTTATTTTTGTTGTATATTCATTAGGGATTTAACAATTAATCGTAAGGCAGTTAAAAATCGATTCATAGTCATCTCGGTTCACGTCGATATTCTGAAAATTTATTCGCACTACTTTTTTTAAATAGCAGAGGGCGCTATATATTTATCCCTAAGTCCAATTGTTAAGGCACAAAAACATTTTTAGTTGCACTTTTAAAAAGAAAAAATAACTATTATGCAGTTTTGCATTGTTTACTATAGAACCAGAATTTAAATTAATAGACCTTTTCATTTGTATTATTTCTTTATTTATTTTATTCAAGATTTATTTTTAGTTAAATTGTATTGTTTTGAATAGTTCATCAAAGGATTCTTTTGACAATGAAAAATAAAAGGAAAATAGTACAGTATTTTCTTTTCCTCCAAAAAATAAAGGAATATTTTTCAGTCATTATTTGTCTACAGTCCCATTTTGTAAAATAAATCATGAGAGAATCGTATTGTGAACCCAGTATCATGAATCGAATCGTATCGGGAGTTGAGTGAATAGTTACATCCATAATTTTCAAATGAATGGATGTTTTTTATGTTCTTTCTTTTTTCCTCTAAAGTGCTAAAAATAATAATAATAATAATAATAATAATAATAATAATAATAATAATAATAATAATAATAATAATAATAATAATAATAGGCCAATGGCCAATTTTGAAAAAAAAGTCCATTATCGGTTGAACCTCTATCATAAATAGTTTCATATCTAGTTGTGTGAGTTTTTTTACCCTCATCTAACAATATACTCATCTAACTCACTGACAGTTTCTTAAGTAAAGTTCCTTTACAACATATAGCAACTGAATCAGGGCACAGGGCTTGTCAGATAATGGTGGGGTGTGAGAAGTATTGGTTCACTTATTTGGATGAGTGTGATGCATTTGAATTGTGATACTGAGAGTAAAAGTAGGGAGACTCCCCTATCAATAACGTGACATAAGGCTTTAGAGCAACAGAAGAGATTTGCCTGTACACATAATAATATGAAAATGTGGTTCTAATCCTAAACCCAGAAATATAGAGCCTGCTGAAGAGAGGATCATTTGAACATCTTCTTTTCTTAGGATATTCCTCATGGAGCAAAGACACCCGTGGGACACTCAGCCTGACTAAGAGCTGCTGTGGCCAGTCAGCCCAGCTGTGTGTGTTGATCCCTCTTTTACCTCCTCCCCTCGGTTCCTACTGGGAATCATTTATTTACATTAGCAGCGCGCAAAAAGGCATCAGGGAAAGTTTTACAGCCAAACCACAATGGCCGATTTAAGCCGCCACCCAAAAGCTGTCTGGTTAAGAGGATTTGTGTCTGGTCCATGTATCACACCACACTTTTCCTCACTCACTCACTCACTCACTCATGGGGACAAAGTTAACCTTCATTCTCACACAGAGTAGAAGTAACATTTTGAACGCAGGCTAATGACATGTATCCTTATGGAAATGGAGGAAGAAGAGAAGTGGAGCAGGTTTAAGATGCTGATTGAGACTCACGTATACACCTGAGGCAGGCAGACATAAACCCACTGGCTACTTTGATGGGACGCATGCTTCATCATTTACTCATATACACATATTTCCCGTAAAGCTTTCAACACTAGACTGGCCAATAGTCACACTGTTATTCTGTGTGGTTTATCTTTTCTCCTTTGGTTTGACGAGGCACACACAAATAAAATGGCATCCAGGCACTCTCCCCTATTTTCGTTTCGACTAATGCTTCCTTTTCAAACAAATGATGGTGTGGACATACCCTTCATTTTTAGGTTTTGAACAAAAACTATTTTCACAACATCAGGGTCAAAAGCTCGGTTGAATCAGAATGTCACGTTATGTTTTCAAAACAGAAATCAGAGGAAAGAAGGATGCAATGATGAACTCACCAAACAAACATGGTGTTCCACACCACTGAGGTTATTAACATGCCTTAAAAAAATAAAAATGTTGTTGAATATTTTTGTTCCAGCGTTTTTTTTTTGTTTGTTTTTTTTTATGTGAGGAGAATTAAATAATAATACCTCAAATAACTGCTTTGCCTGTTTTTCTTGTAGGAGTGTTGGAGGCTCCTAATTAGTTTCATTTTTTTTAACCACATGATTAGTCCGTACGTGTAGCTGTGTCTGATTAAACTGAGGAATAGAGAAGGGAGGGGCTACAGACATACAGCAGTATGGCTAGAGATAAGAACAGTCCATCCATCAGTGACATTAACTAAACCGTTTGTATTTTATTATTTATTATTATAGCACTCTGATTGTTTTTTGTTTTTAAAAATATCAATTTTCTCTAGATAATTCATTAAGAAGTTATGACAAGTACTGAGGAACTACATGGGCGCTATAGGAGCCTGATCTTAATATTTAGTCAAAGTTCCTATCACTCATAGAAAGGTAATATTTTTATGAGTATGAACCATTTTTTTTAGAACATCATCAAACTGTCAAAGAAAGTCAATTAAGCTTTACCAAGAACTGACGACCCACAACTAAAGTGTGTGCATGAGGGCAGTTGACTTCAGATGAAATATAACACAGAAATGTGGTGCAGAATGTGATGTGAATATCCCACTCCATCAAATAAAAACAGCTACGAAAAATGTTGTCATTTTGCTTTTAAATAGACTAGTTCAGTGCCTGTATAGGAAGTATGTGTTGCGAAAGAAAATTGGGAGGGTAAGTAGCTTTTTCATGAATGGCCGAATTAGGTTGTGTTTGAAGGTGGGACATCATCACTGTAGAGGTAGGACTGATGACATCATCACTGTGGAGGAAGGATTGATGACATCATCACTGTGGAGGTAGGACTGATGACATCATCACTGTGGAGGTAGGATTGATGACATCATCACTGTGGAGGTAGGATTGATGACATCATCACTGTAGAGGTAGGACTGATGATATCACACTGTGGAGGTGGGGCTGATGACATCATCACTGTAGAGGTAGGACTGATGACATCATCACTGTAGAGGTAGGACTGATGACATCATCACTGTAGAGGTAGGACTGATGATATCACACTGTGGAGGTGGGGCTGATGACATCATCACTGTAGAGGTAGGACTGATGACATCATCACTGTGGAGGTAGGATTGATGACATCATCACTGTAGATGTAGGACTGATGACATCATCACTGTAGAGGTAGGACTGATGACATCATCACTGTAGAGGTAGGACTGATGACATCATCACTGAGCCTGTCGACTCAGGACAGGAGGTGGGGCGTGGGGGTTGGGCGTCCAAATAAATTTGACGTGGCACACCCACACACACACACACACACACACACACACACACACACACACACACACACACACACACACACACACACACACACACACACACACACACACACTCGATTCAGTAACTTTTTATCCAAAATAATTATTCAACCAGTGTAACTACAATAAATAGATTAATATTCCTGTTTCTTGTAAGGGAATTTTCTATACATTAAGTATGGATACAAACAAACAAGTAAACCATATTTAATGGCAAATGTATTGACATTTTATCTGAATGAAGTCCAATTAACACTTCACGTTAAATTAACAATCAATTCTTTACCTTTTAAAACAAATTAGATCATTATATGTCATTTGGAAGGCCAACTTGGTGAGCACAGATCAATGTAGTTGGATCGTAGGAATATAAATTGATCCATCAATCTACATAATGGATGAATTGTTACAGTTTTAACTTTTACTAATAATAATGTTAATGCTAATGCTAATATAAAAGCATTTGATATGCTTGTTTTAAAATAAAAGTGCAGCTTTTTCAAAATATTGTGATCACAATTCATCTACACACACACTGATTACACTCTCAGCATTGTGAAGTGGAGAATAAAATAGTTTGTAAAAATGCTCCCGGCTTTCTCAGAATGTTCAAGTTTAGCTTTACAGGTCATACACACACTCTTTCACACACACTCTTTTACACACACAGTTGTAACTTGCTTGGAGTTTGGTTGATGTTTGGGAGATTTAACGAGAGGATAGTGATATTTCAATAAAACACAGCGATAGTTTATGGTTCACCCTGAGCTCTGCACGGTCACTTAGGAGCCTTATCCTCTCTGGTTATTAATTCTCTTTCTCAGACTGTGTGTGTGTGTGTGTGTCTGCGATATCCTGACTTTACTCGGATGTTGGGCTTCTCTTGTCCTTGTTTTTCCTTCTGTCTGTCTAAGATGAAGACATACAAGGACACTCCCTCGAGGGTGCATCATTGCGCTTGTGATGGCGCCATAAAGAATGTGGAGGTCAAAACATACACCTGCAACATTTCCCTCCTCTCTCTAACACTCCACGTGTGCACATACACGCACATGGTAAGGTGAAATGCACAACACTTGTGTTGGTTACATAAACCAGATGGCTCGGGCTGAAAAGAAACAGCTAACATCTCAGACTATTTAGTGTGTACGTGTGTTTGGGCGTGAGTTAGGGTGCTGTACCCTCTCCTCCATCTAATACCACAAGGGACCTTGTTTGTTGTCGGCACACCACTCGGGAAACACTGACAGGTTTCTGGGAACACTGTTTCAAACTATACAGGTTAAAAGACACACACTCACACACATTCTTATAAACAAGCTCTGTGTTATGTTGTGTGTGGACTGACACTTCACACCTTTGGCACAGTTAGTTGAATGATGGAGCATGGCCAACTTTTAAAAGTGCCTGGATTCCTCAGAGAGTGGTTTTGTACCACATGTTACTGGTACATTTAGTATAAATAAGCTTTTCACCAGTCGACCAAAGGCTTCAAAATACCACCAGGCACTAATAGTTCAGTAACCATTGATAGTATTGCAAATGTTGATTGTACTTCTGAGACCTTTGTGTGTGGAGTTGGCATTTTTTCTTCATGCTTGTATGTTTTTTTTTTCTTTTCCGAATACTTTGGCTTCATCTCACAAGCTAAAACATGTGATAGGTGGGTTGGAGTTGCTAAAATTGTCTGTACGAGTAAATAAGTGGTGAATGGTTGGTCATCTATTTCAGGGGTTTCCAAACTTTTCAGCCTGCGACCACCAAAATAATGGTGACAAAGACTGCTGACCCCCACTATCCCAGGTGGTGACAGAAAACACAAGAAAACATGCGCACAGGACTCATGCATTTTTAACATTTTTATGGTTCAAACTCTCGTGTGCAAGAACCGCTTTGCAGGCCTCTCCTCTACTGGGTCCGCCCGCGCCTGAAGTTGAGGGTATCTCACTCGAAGGCACAGAGGGGAGGAAGGTACGAGTAGAGAGGGACCGGCACGGGAAGGCGCGCACCCACAGCCCCGGGGACGGAGGAGCCGATAGCTCTCACGCCCTTCCCCCAGAGGAAGAAAAGAGGCCTGTGGGTACCAGGGGCACGTGCCGGATGGGGCAACGGCCAGAGCGCAGACTGGGGTTTCGTTTACGAGTGAGGGAGGGAAAACGGGCTGCAGCCTGCCTGGGGGCGTTGCCCTCTTCACTGTTTTGTCTTACTATTACTATTAACCAACGCTTCATTTTAAAAATGTTGTCCCAAGCTTAATGCAGTGTGTTAATGTGAGCTAACTACTGCCTCACACACCTGTGTGTGTCTGTGGTGCAGTAAATCTGTCGTTATCGCCTCGAGGAGCTTTACTGAAATCATCTTGTGACTCCTACTCTGCAGCTCGCGACCCCCTGATCTATTTGACCCATGCAGTGACAGACTGGCATCCTGTACAGGGTTTACTCAGCCGTATGTCCAATGTGAGCAATGTGAACACCAACAGACCTGCAGTCCTCTGAGTACAATGGGTCACTCTAGTCTATGCTTGATTTGCTAAGATATATATATATATATATATATATATTTATTCACGCTTTTAATTCATTTAATCAATCTGCTACACTTGTTCCTGTTCAGGGTTGTGGGACTCTGCTTGTGATGCATATCTCCAGATCTCAAGGTTTGCTAAGCAGGGGGTACGCCCTGGACAGGGTGCCAGTCACAGGGAAACATGAATGAACAGACTGATGATCACTAGGATTAACTGCTACAGGTGATGTAAAGACTCTGATTAACCTTACCACAACTAATGCATGTTTGTTAATTGTAGGAGGAGACTGGAGAAAACTCACACAATCACAGAGAGAACATGCAAACTCCTCACAGAAGGGACCTAAGTGTCCACCCCAGGGTTTGAACCTACAACGTACTTGCTGAGAGGAATGACCATAGTGCCATGTTGCCCCAGTCATTTATTGTTTATACAGAAATGGATGTGGTTAATATAGAGAGCCTTAATCAAACAACCAACCAAACAAATAAACAAACCACAAAGACATTTAGAAAAATTGGGCCTAATATGACATCATGTTTTTTACTGTATGCCTTCTGCCAAGAGCGTAACTATCATTTTCTATCTGGACTTTATAGCAAACTGCTGGTAGAGGGGCATGTCCCAGCAGAGGTGCTTCTAACAGCAGGAGGGACTCCCACACCTAATATCCACAACAAAGGTGAGCCTCTATAAGAAAATATATTGCAGTTATGAATATGATACAGAGTGGCTGTATGATATGTCAAAGCTGTATTTCACACTCAGAGGTCACGCCACTTTATTGTTGTAATATAAATCCACCACAGCTTTATTTGAGCTTTATATCTGGACATGCTAAATGGGAAGCAAGATGAATGGAAGAGTGAGGTAAAACTTTATATATATATATATATATATGACATATATACTTTTGCTACATTTAGCTGCAAATCCAATGTTTGTCTATAGTACTGTCAAATAGTTGTGCAGGAATATATCTATATCTGTAGATATGTAGAGCAAACGTGTTAAACTAGGGTGACCTTACCTTACCTGGAAATGTCCACTTTTCACGACATGTTCGAGGGGTCTGGGCAAATTTTACAAATTCATGCAAATGTCCAAATATCCCAGGGATCTGAACGCATCTCGGGAAAGAATAAAGAAACCGTAACTAAGCTATTATTTGCCGTATCTGAAAAATTCCACAAGTTTTTGAAAACTAAGATGCTGTTTTTTAAAGGTAGGATCATGTCATTACATACTTTTACTCACACATTAGGTAATCCTTAAAGATGCCGCTTTGTTGTGACAAAATTGTCAGACACAGAGCAGAGAGAAAAAGGACCAAAGTCCAAGAGGGATTAAAAGTGACCAAATAACAGTGGATTTTATTGAAAAATGTCAGCAGGAAGACCACGTCCTGGATGATGAAACCTCCATAAAGGTTAAGAGAGGGATTGAAAACAAAGGAGGAATGGGAGAAGAAACTTAGCTTATCATAAGTTGAGGTAAGATGTTTGCTAGTCTTTACTTTGTGTACATTGATTTATGTGTAAAGGGATGCTTGTCATGTGTGGGGAGGTTTTTAGAACAGTGTTTAGAGTCTGTTAGTTTAAACTGTGTATCCGTGTTTGGGATTTCTGCCTGTTGTCTCCACAGACAAAAGCTATTTTCACAGCACCAGGGTCAAAAGCTTGGCTGAATGAGAATGTCACATTTTGTTTTCAAAACAGATTAAGTCACAGAACAGAGAGGGTGTTCCACTAAGTTGTCTGCTTCTTCATTGAGGTTATTAACGTGCCTTTTTTTGGGCCTATACTACGAAAATAGATTTTCTTTTTTCGCACTAATTTCCAGGAATTATTTGGTGTGTGCTGTCCTACATAGCTGGAAAACATCTGACGTGGCTAAATCACGCATGTCATTGTCATTGTGTCCTTAAGCAAGGCAATTTACCCACATTGCCTATGAATGTGGTGTATGTGGTCGGAGGACTGATGGCGCACTATGGCAGTCTCGCCTCTGTCAGCACTTATAACAGTTGATATTCTAGAGCACTGAAAGTGATGTTATCCTAAAGAATGTCGTCATCATTTCTCTGACAGTCTCATGCTACTTCAAAAGCAGTTGAAGATATGGAAGTCCTACTTCTCGTTGCATGATTCAGCCTCTGACTAGCATGGAATATGTAATTATTTCATCTTGGTATTACACATTTCAAACAAATAATACACACAAAATCACAATAATTGAATTAAATGATATATTTACCTAAAGATTTTTAGAACTCGTTTTCAAACGATGATATTTCTAAGAATAATGGCTACGCAGCAAGTTCAGCTAATGTGTTTCCACAGTTATTTGGCCTCTAAACAGTTAATTTTCTTTTGTCGTGCCAATTATACATAAACAGCTGTACAAAACCAAAAAGCAACCTTGCCATTCCACTTCCCTACGGGATGAAGCTTTTCCTAATTGGAAGGATAGCTCTTAACAAGAACTGCGTTTAGTTTTCTCTTTCTCACCACATTTCACAATACATTCACCTCACCATCTCCTCATCCCTGTCATTTAGGGAGCGCTAATGTGTTTAATGCCAGCAACAAAGGCAGGATGTCTTGCCATTCTGGGCTCCCCCACTGTTCCCCATGTTGCTCTAGTGGCTAAATTAGACCAAACCAAACACAAAAATTACAGCTTCGAGGCCAGATGTGATATTTGTTTTATGCACTGCAGCTTCAGGTGGAAAATAAATGAAATAAAATAAAAATCCAAACAGCTCCTTCATTAGGTTTGGGACTCGATTAGATTCGCTGATGGTGGCTAGCTAATCCTTTGTTCCTGTTAGAAGAAGTGAAGTGTTTGTGAGTGATTCTGCTAAGAGAGTTTAACAGCCGCTGTAAACAGTACTCGGCTCAATGTCTTGATTTGTTCACTGCTGCTCTCTGTGTCTGTGTGAGTGTGTTGTCCACACACACACACATTTTTTCCTATAAAAGTAATTTGCCCCATGCTTGGGCTTGGCAATGAGCAGATGCTACCATTGTAAATGATGATGCGAGGGGCCGTAATAAAGAGTTGATAAACACAGAATTACTGCTGGGCTGTGGGCATGCAGAGACAGGGACAGAGGGAGGGGGGGGGGGGGGGGGGGGGGGCTGCCCAGGAAGCAGAGAGAAAGTCAGAGAACATGAGAGGTATCACCAGGCTTGGGGAGAAACAGATTACAAGTAACAGATTACAAGTAACAGCGTTACGTAATCTGGATACAAAAATAATGTAACTGTAATCCGTTACAGTATATTTAATAACATGTACTCAGATTACTGATATTCTTTATTAAAAATGGGGATTACAAGGTGGGATTACATTTTAAAAGCAAGCAGAATATACACCATGCAGCAGATACTCATAGGGGCAGATTCACTAAAGGTTTAGGGGTCTTAAAACGTGTGCAAATGTCACTCCAAGCGCTAATAAACCGCACAAACCCCAGGAGGGCGCCCGCTGCTGTGCATCGCAATGCGCCCTCAATCCATTTAGCACATTTTCCTCTAATGATTATGTATAGTAGGCGGAGCTCACAAGGGGAGCAAAAAAATGGGACGGGAAATGCAAATGAATTAATGCAGAGAAAGCAATGCAATTCATCAAACCTGGACTTCATTGCTGCCTCTGTTTTTCCATATAAATTTAAAAAGGCCCACAACCAGGTGGTAACTGTCAAAGATTTTTACGCAGTGATATTTGTGAGGAGACGGGACAGGAGAGAGGAAAGACGACCGAGGAATGGCATTTTCAGACCTCGAGTTAATATATTTGGTATGAATGAATTCACAATTTTAAAAATGTGTTAAAACCTTTCTTGCTTTGGCTGGGGGGACACAGTGGAGATCAGCACTCTCCATGGCCAGAGGCTGCTTCCCCTCCGGGGATCACTCCCGTACACCTCATGCTTGTTAAAGATGATACCGCGTAGGAAGAACAAGCCGTCTATCTATCTATCTATCTATCTATCTATCTATCTATCTATCTATCTATCTATCTATCTATCTATCTATCTATCTATCTATCTATGTCTTTGCCGTAATTCATCCATTTTTTTATTAGCTTCCTCTATATAACACCTCAAATTCCACCGCTTCAAATTTATTTTTTTGCTTCCATGCACTCAGCTCTCCTTCACGTTCCATGTTCAACATAATGTACAAAACGCTCATTTAAATAGGGCGGTCTCCACCACTTCTGCACGTGCACTCAAATTCCTCAAATTCCTCGGTGAGGAAACCAAAGGATTTAGGGAAGCAAGTGTGTATCATTGTCAACCCGGAGCTTTCACTGCATGGAAACTCCAACGTCATTTTTCATTTAAATCCAAAAAATGAAACAATATCACAGAACAATATGAATAATGACTGCCTGCTGTTCAAATGTTGTTGTCATCCAGGAATTCCATTTTCAATCTGAAGAAACCTCAACAGGTAAAATTGGTCAAAACACACAGAAATACAGTCAGAGAAAGTGAAGCTTTGTTAGCTTCCTAACCTGTCAGTACTTCTAGCTACCACTTAAACAGTAAGATGTAACTAGTACCGGAGGGGATTGAACTGGAGGTGCTGAAGTTATTCCACAAAAAGTTTATAGTCCACCCAGTTTATATTGTAACATCTGTACGGACGTTGTAAAGTAACTGGGCCAATTCGTAAGCACAAGTGCGCGCCGTTATTATCTGGTCACTGTCGACCATGACCACATTAAATAAAACTCTGTTATTCACCGCTCCGGTGAATTATGAGGATGAATCCTAACTTCTGAGCTCTGACTAACCCTCAACACTATCCACCTCCACACCTCCGTCCCCTCTGCACCCTCATGTTGCCTTCACTGACTGCCAAAACTGTAGAAATTAGGAACATCTACAACAAACACATCCAACAAACAGCAGAGTTGTTACAATATACACCCATTACGGTAACAGCTAACTTGGATTAGTGTGCATAATGGCTGTATATATGTTTGCTGTGTCTATATATATATATTAAAAAAAATTATATATATATTTTTTTATATTATATATTTTATATTATTTTTTATATTATATTTATTTCTTTTTATTTATTTATATATTTATTTATTTTTGCTTATTTTATCTGCATTGTGTTGTAAGAAAACTGATGGATAGATGGATGTATGTGTTGTAAGTTGCAAACATCTAGTTTTTTAAAGTCTCTTCTTAGGGAGGTTTATAAAATATAAATATTTCTACCAGAAAGCTGCAGGATGCAGACTAACTCCATTTGTTAGTCTAGGAAACAATTTTCGGAAAATAGTATTTGGCACACATTTAATTAAAACACCAGTACATTACATGACACATGAAATACAATGTAGGGAAATGACTTAATTTACTTTGGAGCATGTTAATACCTAAAACACCTATTTCAGGTGGAACTCTTTTCTAAGAGAAATGACAATTGTTGATATGTGTATGTAACTTTTTTAACTAAAACTATAGAACTTGTTCAAACCTGACATACAACTTTCAGGTGGTGCTTCTTTGTTTTACATACATTGCAAAACTGTAACAATAACATTTGTTATATATCTTACAATAATCATTATTGTTTGGTCTGTGGTCTAGGTCAATGATTCAACTAAATTGTTCATAATTAATGAGTAAATTGATTGAACGCCTTATTTAATTAAACTACTGTGTGTTCTCTCAGTCTGTGTTATCTAAAACATTTCATTTAATGTAGTGTGACTGTAAAATGTGATTTTATGTGTGTCTAAAATAATACAGTGAGCAGGTTACACATATTCTATCCTTTCGTGTCTTTATTTGCATGTTTGGTATTGAAGTAATCCAAAAGTAATCAGTTACATTACTTTAATATAGTCATTACATACAAGAAATGTGAGATCCTGAAGAGAAGTCAGTGTGTTCCATGGGCATTAATTTTAGTTTATGATAACACTGGATGGAAAACAAAAGCCCGATTGTAAGTAGTGCTGTTTTATTTTCTGGTAAAATGTCAGTGACTGCCCTCTAAGGGTTGAACATTAGCTATTACAGTTGAATTTTGCTATTGCCTGAGACAGATTATAAGGCATCACTACGACCATCATGCCACACTAATTGTCACTGTTGGCCCCACCCCTCCTATAAAAGCTGGGAGGAGGGAAGAGGGTTTGCTCCTATCACAGCCCTCAGTGAGCTTTGATTGACAGCTCCATGTAAAGCTGTCTTGCGTTGTGGTAACGTTTTTGACTCTGCGCTTCTATAAAGTGCAGATTCTGATTTAATTAGAGGGTTCATCAAACCCTGTGTGTATGTACAGACACATCATGTGTATATTCCCATCTGTCTATACGTGTGCGCGAACGTGTCGCTGTGTGTGATACTTCCTGGTTTGTGTGAGTAAGATGGTGTTCCGCGGGTCATGGCTGGAGAACAGGGGCTGTTTCTGTCCGTGAGTTCCATAGTGTCTGTGTAGTTGTGTGTGCGTGGGTGAGCTTCATGTCAGGATTCTGTGTGCCTGTGATTGTAGTAGTTTAGCACAGCTTAGCTGTCACTGCCAGCGCTGTGGGCGTGTCTTAGCTGCTTCAGGAATTTTTGCAGAATTTGTCAGAATTTAAAATTTACAAGGATGCCTATTGTTACCACAGTCTAATTCCAAATGGGGTTTAAAAGTAAATCCCTTCTACTGACATCTCATAACGTGCTAGCTGAACGTAAAATATGTAATGTGAATAAGTAACACACACTCATATAATACATGTTTGAATAACCCAAGAAGTATTGGTCAGACTCAACCTTTTGTTAAATATTGCAAACCTTTAAAATCTTCTCATCCTAAATTGGGAAAATTATGTTCAATAACACAAATGCATCACCTAACACATCTACAGTGCATGTAGTTTACAGAATGTTTTTCCCCCCAATATATAAATCCCTTCTTTGAGATGGAAATACTTCCACAAATGTATTACTTTCAGCCAGCAACTTATTTTTATCAGTGTACAGGGAGACATGAAATCTACAGATTGAGAAAACAAGGCTAATGTAGTTAATACCCATCCCAATTTAATACTTTTCACGTAGCGGTTTTTTTGACCTTGTGCAAACTTTAATGAAACAATTTTTATTTTCATTATCATTGAATTATTATGTGCTTTTAAAAAGTTCATATAGCAAATAAAATCTATTTATCATTGTATTTAAAGATGTATTTAAAGGTGCAGTCTGCAACTCTTATAAAAGTATATTTTTTGTCATATTTGCTAAAGCTGTCACTATGTAAGGACAGCTTTACATCAAACTAGTAGTTTGTGTGGAAAAAAAAACCAGACTCATTAAGTCCCGCCCCCTGCTGCTCCTGCAGCCTTTGGCAGATTGCCAGAATGCACAGCGACCGAGCAAAAAGAACCAATCAGAGCCAGTATTGTGTTTGATGGACTGTCTGACAGCTGTTGCTCACAGTCCCCGCCCCTTTCCCGGAGCTCGAGCGCTGTCTTTTTTACATTGTATGGTCTAGAGGAGTAGAAGATGCAATTAGCAACTTTTCTGCCTGAAAGGTAATTACTGCTGCTTGATTTACAATATGTTTGATTTGTAATTGTTACACTAGAACTCTGTAGTGCATGTGTTGTTCATGTGCGCGCAGCAGCCTCCATGTGGGCTGCTGTAAGTGACACTGTGTTGTTGCTGCTGCTGAGGTGTGTGCACATAGAGAGAGAGAGAGAGGCACTGCAGTAATATGCTTTTAACAGTGCATGTTATATTACTGTGATGTTGCATGTTGGGCTAACTTTAGCTCCTCTGAGGGAGGGACTTTGGAAGGTTTGGAGGCAGTGCAAGAGAGCAGTGGAGAGGGAGGGGGAGAGAGGGATCTGAAAGTCATGGACTGCACCTTGAATTCAAAACTTCTTAATTACATGATTTTCTTTGATTACCTTACAATGTACTCATGATAAGTTTACATTGAACTGGAAATTAACTCATTATTAACTTAAAGTTAACTAACAATTATCTTCTGATTAATATGCTAACAACAATCGATTACTTCACGATTGCCTCAGGATTACCAAAAAATGAACTCACCAATAACTCGTAAATATCTTGGGATTTACTAACAAATAACTTTAACCTGTCATTAAATTACAATTATATTGTGAGGTCCTTGAATATGTATCTTAAGCTTTTGCTTTCACAAGCCAACAACTTCACTTCACTGCTGGTGAGCTGTTTTGAAGCCACTAGGGTCTTGTAAAAGCAGAGACCCCTGACTCATAGGGGATCGATGAGTGTGTGTTTGTGTCAGAGCAAAGCTTTGTCCTCAGGATATCAGTCAAAGGCCTGTGACAGGGACCTTTTGAAAAGCCTGTTCAACGTAGTTTTTTCCCTTTATGCCACTCAACTCTCCCATTGCAGTCTATGCTTGATGTTTGTCTATTAAATGACTTGTTTTACTGTTGTGTAGTGTATGTGTTTTTGTCGAATAACAATTCTAACAAACACCCATGCATGAGGGCCTCCTAGGATTGTGAGGAAGAGGGAATGAAAGATGAATACAGAGAAAAAGATACTGTAGCACAAGAGCATTAGTTCCCTCCGGCAACAGCGTTGATGCCCCTTTCATGTCCTGGCTTGGATCTGAGGCTCTTTCTCCTTGCTAGGCCTTGTGTGCTTGTGGGCTGCTAAGTGCTCCCTAATTTCTCCTTGGAGCTCCGTGGTCTCTGGTTGGCTGCAACCTGTCATTGACACTATGGTCACCATCTTCTGTGTAAGGAAGAATAATGGTGAAGGGCTTGTTTCAGGAATTGATGGCCTGTAAGATTTACATTCTCTACCAAAAACCCATTTTCAAATAATATGATCTACTACATTATTGTTCTAATCAAGTCTTTGTGCTTTTATGAAATGTTGACAATGCTCCATATCTGCTTCACGTATTCACTCAAAAGTGCAACAATTTAGCAAACTGAAAAAACAAAACAAAAACATTATTAGTAATTATAGAGGTTAAAATAAAGCTTTTTATCACTACTCATAATGTATACCAGTATCATAGGTTTGTTTGACGTGAGTCATTGGTGCTCATAAGTGTTGTGCAGGTGCACATGCACTAACAAAATAAGCAATGTATCAAATGTTGTAACATGCATGTGCTTACCTAAGATTTGGGGATGGAAAGAAACATGATTTGGAGATAGAGAGAAGTGAATGACTGAACTGGGCTCCTGATTAGGAGGAGATTTGTTTCAGTTTTTCATCCATACATGATTGGTCAGCCTGTGCTGATGAACAAGCTTGAGTAAAGTTGCTAAAACAGAGAAACACTCCCTCATTGCGGGAGCTTCCCTCCTATCTCTTTTCCTATCCACTTTTCCTTAACCCTGTGGATCACGTCACAGGGCTTAAAAAAGGTGTTAGGAGACTTCCTAAAAGAGTTGGGGAAAGGCCATCACGACAATCAGATGCACTTCCACTATGTGATAATAATCTGCGAGACGTCTGTCGTGGTGAAAAAGAACTACAAATTTCTGAAAATAGACTACTAAAAGTGCATTTATTTATCTACACTTTCCCCTGTGCCTCTAACCGCTGATATAAAAGATTATAATTAAAAGACACTCAAAGGAAAAGAGGCAAATGATGCATCAGTGTTTCCTAGGCCAAAGGAGGTTATAAATGAAGCATTGAGTCTCCTTTCCTTAGCTTTTAGAAAATTTGAACGCTGCCACTTAAATACTCACGGAGGTTCAGGAAAAGTGGATAGGAAAGAAGATAGAAGGGATTATTCGGATGCACCCTGTGAGAAACTCTCTGTTTAAAAACCCGAGTGAAACCTCCAATGAATTCCCTGAGTGGTGTTTAAAATACTCTGGTCTTAACAGGAAGTCTCCAAGTTATAGCCTTTTCACACCTTCTGATGGCTTTAACGTCACACAGCTGTCCTCCTCTAAACAGCGTGTTGCATGACCAGATCTGTGTTCTGGACAGATGGATATTGCTTCACTACTGGGGCATACTGCTGCTACAACTATTGCCGTTCGTTGCTTGCCACCTCATCATCATCAATGCAACGGCACACACTGGTTCTCATTAACACACGCCTCTTAGTATCACCAGGTCAATAAATGGGACGTTAGCGGTCTGAAACCAGCCTGAGGGTTAACAGCTGTACGCAGCAGTCATTATTTAGAAAGGGAAACCGTTTCATCAAAACACCAGTTAACTCACTGTGTGCTTCACAGCAAATTTTGTAAATGTGCACTCTGGTTCCTGTAAAATACCATTAAATGAACTCACACATTGAATCAGGGAGTATATATAATGTGTGCTTTTTTTATTGATTTATTAATAGTAGTTGATCTCTGACTCTTAGCCTCCCGTTTGTTTGCTGGTCAGGGTTTAAATGGCTCTTATAATGCTAAAGGTTGCCGACCCCTAGCCCTTTTAGGATCAGGGTTGAGACCCAGTGTTTGTTGTATTTGACACAATATACACAAAGTTGAATTCATTCAAATGAATCCTGTGGTAGGTTTCCATAGGGTCATCAGAGAACAGATCTTTGATTAGGATGAATTAAAAAGGAGTAGTAATACAAATCATGGTTTGTTCAATTCATTGATAAATGATGAAGTATAAAATATGAATGGATACCTTAGCTTGCATGTGCATCTGTAACATATCTCTCACAAACACAAAACTAACAGATTCATTATTTTGTACATCATTTAGGTATTTCACATTTTGGAGGAAGGGAAGAGGAAAAACTAAAGAAAGCAGGTATAGACAAAGGGTGAATGATGGATAAACTTAATGTAAAAGCAGTTTAACATTCCAGATGAGTTTTGGTGGTAAACAACTCTCTTTCATCACTGCTTATTTCATTTTTATAAAAATAAAAAGAAGAAAGTGATGGGACACAAATCTAAATCTGCATTAGAGCCAGCCTTTGGATATAGTAGAAAATGTCCCCAGGTTGGATAAAAAATAGCATTCTAAAATTTGATGCACCCTTTGCATTGTTTTATTTTTATGATTTTTGCTCTGAACATCATCTAAAGACATTTTTCCCCACACAAACAGGATAATGTGTAAAATCCATCATTTTCTGCATTGCATTCCATTGCTCATCCCCATCCAAAAAGGCGCATTTATGCAAAACACAGGAAGCAGGTTGAATGGTTGAATTAAACACAGAAATCAATTTAACTACAGTGAATGTCAGCCACAGCTGAATACAAATAGCCTCTAAACACACTGACTGCCTTTCAGAAAAAAGAGCTTCCACAAATCATAATTATTGAAACAGACAGCATACATAAGAAATCACTGTTGAAACAAGTTGATGCAAGAGTAAAACTCCAGACTCTGATGTTCTTCTCCGCTCAACTTACTCACAAAACAGTGATGGATTCATGGATAAACAATCACAGCGTAGCCTGGGTTTAACCAAATACTCTCCAATATGATATAGAAAGATATTATATCATTATATATAGACAGTGGGAAGGATACTTTCAAATGACGTGCCCGAAAATGTAATTTGTAACGCCAACCGTTAGATGACGCAATCTGAGTAACATAATCCGATTACTTGGATGGACTTCCACATTGAATTTGATTTTTATAAGTGTAGGAATGCAGCTATCAATGGGAGGAATAAAGATGATTATTGTAAATACAACACCCTAGGTTCTAATCGTGACATTACACTTCACAATAATCATAATCCATACTCATAATAATCGTTTGTTTTAAATGTAATGTGTGAAGTCTACTAGGTTATTTAACACACCATGTTACCACATCATGGTTTACTTTATTTCATAGACAGGAGAACTTAGTCTGTTGGTAGTACTAACTGAAGACAATATACTATGTGTAAATAACCACACATTATTAAGTAGATTAAGATGGTACCAAAACATATATTACTGTATATATTTCAAAATTTGCCGACAATGTCATCACAAGTAAATTTTAAAAAAAGCTAAGAACCCACTGTCACCTGCAAAGACACTGAAATTATACGCATTGTATCCTACTATAAAAATCTAACCACAGTCTAAGGTAGGGGTGTCAAGCTAACTTTATTTCAGGGACCAAATACAGACCAGTTTGAGTTCTAGTGGGCCACAGATTTGAAGTGGGAAAAAAGAACAAAATCAATATAATGTGCCTTAGTTTACATTTCCACATATAAATGAGAAGGTATGTGAGTATATCAGTTCCTGCAGGATCTTTACTAAAACTTCCCTGATTTTTGCAAATTATGAGATAATTTTTCACAGGAAAATTTGAAAGATTTTGAGATTATAAATTATTGCCATCATGTGATGTAAGAACTAGAAAACTGAGCTCTCCAAATATTGTGGAGTTTAATTGATTTTTTTTTGGAGGGGCTGAGATATCTATAAATTAATAAGTACCGTATTTTTCGGCCTATAAGGCGCACTTAAAATCCTTTAATTTTCTCAAAAATTGACAGTGCGCCTTATAATCAGGTGCGCCTTATGTATGAAATGAATATGTCAAAATGTTTTAGTACAACTTTGGTAAACTATGAAGCTGCACCACTTGATGGATTTTTGGCGCTTCAGGGCTACCGTAGTCAGACACCTCGTGGAGTGATATGTACCAGTACTGTGCTTCAACATACTGAACTGAAGAAATGAGTGTAATGTTCTATATTTTATGTGTTAAACCTGAACAATGTTGAGAATTATTGTTAATGAGTTGAATAAAGTTTGACTTATCTGACTATTTTGTTTTGCTTAATAATAATAATAATAATAATAATAATAATAATAATAATAATAACAACAACAACAAACCGGTGCACCTTATAGTCCGGTGCGCCTTATGTATGAAAATAGACCCGGTCAGACCCATTCATTGATAGTGCACCTTATAATCCGGTGTGCCTTATAGTCCGAAAAATATGATATGTAATTTACAAAATGTTTCATTTTGTGCCTTTTAGATCTCTATGCAGCCTTTCATACACTTTTTCATGATTAATTATTTTTATTGCTACAAAGCATGTAAAGAGGTACTAGGATTAGAGTAACATGCTTGTTCGAATCATCATGCAGAACCCACTTCGTTCATGTTAATGATCTCGTAAGAGGTGATCAAATAATTATAATAATCTTATTATTCATGCATTATTAAGAGTTTCTTAAAGACCTGGTAACAGCGTATTATCCCAACGGAACACTTAGAACCTAGTCTTCTGGTTTACTGGATGTTCACAGAGACACCAAAAGAGATTAGGATACAGAGCGTTCTGATATCAGGCTCCTCCCATACAGAACCAGTTTTTGGACTCCCCACCTAAATACAGGAGGCAGGAACTTTCGCTTGTTATAGGGCTAGACCACAGTGATATACATCCATTTAGCCTCATTCAGAGGCTAACCCACTTGATTTCAAAATAAAATGAAGATAAATGTTTTGAAATGTAATCACTGAATAAGTCCAAAATAATGGATGCTCAAACTCAAAGTATGTGCAAGCTGAATCAGCTCAATCAGACACCGCGTCAGGGAAATATGCGCTCCACAAACACACACTCATGCAAACATTCTTTGTATTTATAGATAGACTAGTACAGTGCCCGTCGGAAGAATGTATTCATATAGTGGGAGCTTAAGTAGAGTTGTCAATTATGGCCAAATGAGTATGTGTTTGAAGGTTGGATGTACAAAGAATTTGTCTGAAAGCCTATTTGTTCTGCGCCGAGTTTTCCTAAGTACGCTAGAACGCCTCATCGCGTGAGCTGAGCCTGTTCAGGAAATGCTGCTCAGTTGTTCGTGCACAGCAATGAGGAGAGCAGACTCAGACACCCTCTTTCTCCTTTACTTTTGTGTGCTTTCTTTGAACAGCAAGTAAGTTTACGCTACTATTGCATGTTTGTACTGTGTTGTCCATTTGTGTAGTTATTTAGATAATATGCAGCAGTGTTCAAATGCAGTGCATGATTTACTGTTTATTTTGTGTTACCTGCACTGAGTTTATAGTACTACCGGGGCCATGCTGTAGAGTCACTTAAAGGTACAGCAGCGCAGATATTCAAGAGCGTATAGTGAGGAATTTATTGCCTGATATTAATGATAATTATAATTTTCTGTACTGTACTGTTGTGAATGAGGACAATATATCCTTTTCTGTTCTCTCTATTTAGACCACACTCACACAACTTGTGCATGTAACATCCTGCTGCTGAAATTAAAGCTGATAGAGGATTCTCTGGCTGGAATTGTTCTGTAGTGCTCCCATCCTAAACCGAACCACTAGTCCATACTTTACAGACGTGTACATAGTACTCTGTAGTGTTATTAAGGGGTATATTTGCGGGTGCAAAGTAAAATAGCGTGTGCAATTTTTAATTCTATTGGTCATGCGCATGATAAATGTTTTTGTTGTATTTTTTTTACTCATTTTCATATTTTTTTGTTTGGTGTATTTTTCTGTAATGTATGTTTTTGGAGTCATTATGTCACAGTCTTTTTTGTGCATTTTTTATATTTATTGTTTTTTGTTGCCATTGTAGTGTCATTTTGTGTATGTTTGTATATTTTTGGTGGGGATGCATCGAATATATTCGGCCGAATATTGCCAAAAAGCAACATTCGGCCTTCAGTTTTGTGAGTTAAAAGCAAGGCCGAATAGTAGCTTGTGACGCAATGACGCAATCAAACAACGCGCAGTAATTTTGAGTCGGAAAAGTGTGTGCAAGTTGCTGCAGGAGCACAGCAGCAGCTCCTCCTTTCCACACACAACACAGCCAGGCTCTTTCCTTACCGCTCTTCGTCGTCCGTCACCGCGTAAAAGTTGCCATTGCCAGACACGAAATAGTGACCATCCCCATCGTTTCCTTCTTACACTACACCGGGTCTCGCTGCATAGGCTGGTGTAGCATTAGCACGGAGTGCTAACAGCTGATGTGTGTAAACAGTGGGTCAGTGGCTCCAAGCAGTGTCTCCCAACACGATTGGCAGCATAAAAAGTAGTGCAGTTTGGGCATTCAGTAGTGCAGCTTGCATTTACATATATGGCAATAAAGTATAATATATATTCTATATTAAACCGCAGTGTGGTTTTAGCTGTAAGATAGTTGGAGAGGGAGGAGCTCACATTCTAGGAGGCGTGTTAGGTGACGTCACCTGACAACGTGGGCAAAAGTAACGTGCCCCGTTTGGAGACAACTTTGTTTTTATAAAATGTAGTTTATTTTAATTACTCAGTATACATATTTTTTATAAATACCTTATGTGTAGTGAGGATGTGTTTTGAGATGTGTGTGCATGCGTGTGCGTACGTACGCGCGCTTGTGTGTGTGTGCGAGAGACTCGCTATCTGTCCTGGTTACCGTGTGGGACTCTCTCCATCTCCTCTGTAGGTTCTCTCTCACACACATGCACGCGCATCAGCCACGCGCATGCACATACTTGTTGACATGTTGTTGAAATGCGTGTGTAGAGAAAAAAGAAAGACCCGCGTGGGCTTTTTGAAACTTGCGGGAACTCTTCCGTTGTCGTAACTCCCTCTCTAAATGGCTCTGTATGCGTTCAGCATGTACATCCAAGGAGCGCATTTGATTATATAGCACGTGGTGAAAATATCAGCATTTATAATGCCCTATCCCAAATAAGGAACAGTCAATAAGTTTCCTCAAAAGAGAACCTCACAGGAGCTCAAAACTTGTGAAAAAGCCTTAAACTATCTTGCTCTCTCTCTAGTGCTCTGAGTATCCCATTCCTAAACGCGAGGTATGTTCTGATCTGAGTATGTTACCATGGCAACATTGTCCGTGAACTAAACCTGGTCGCTGACAGGTTTTATCGAAGAAACCCTGGGTTTCCACCTGAACACTTTAATGTACCTTAACACTCTTCTCTGAAACACATTAGTAGCATCACACACCACGTGCTCACATCCCCCGCATGGACTCAGAGCAACCTTTTTTAATTTTTAATTTAAATTTTTTTTTTACTGAGATATTTACAATGTACAAACATATATTACAAATTATATACCTACAAAAGAGGGATTAAATCCAATCTCAAAACACCAGTGACGTCACCCAGAAAATGCATACAAATATAGTTTTCTCAGGGAATCAGTTCCTGTTTATTGTATTTTATCCTCTATGGTTTATTAAGTTGGAAAAGCAACATTACTGTCAAGACAGTGGATTTGTTATCCTTGATTATTTATATTAGTTAAACATGAATTGATGTGCAAATAAAAGTGAATGATTTTTTAAAATTTCAACCATATAAATTCTAACTTCATTTATTTGTTTTTTATTGCTTATATTATTTTATTTTGTACTCTTATCATGCACCAAACAATACCGTATGTCATTAATAAGTATTTCTAACTTGTACAAATACATTGCAGTTCATAAAAATAATAACAATAAAAAAGGCTTCAGTCTTGCGATATTACCTGGAACTGTGATACTTTCTCTGGTATAGTATCATGGTTACACATTTTGGTTTCGTGACAACTCTACTCTGAGATAACTTTGCTGTTCTTGGCACTATATAAATAAAGTTGAATTGGAAAATGTGCCATTTGATGTAATGTGGTGTGCGGCTTGCGTGCACATTTAATCACAAAACACCAAAACAGACGCAGTTGTACTGTACACTATTCTAAAAGCCTCACCAAACAATACACACCTAAATTGAATGACCAGGACAGGATTTGAAAAAAATCACATGTTTGGGTAAAACTGATCACCTGACTTTTTGATGCTACAGATGTTTGTCCTGCAGTCGACTAATTTCTGCTAGTCCCAGACGGATGGATAGTTAAATTTCAGAAGGTGGTCATTAAACCAGAACCTTCTGCCGAAGGTCCATTAGCAGTCCGTCCAGCTGTCAGTGAAGGTGTTGTTTTCCTTCTGCAGTTGCAGCAATCAACAGGGCATGTTTAATTTAATTAGAGAGCACGTCAATACTGTGGTGTGGTTGGCCAAGAAGAACAGCACACGTGCTCGCTACATTTGGAGGCAGTAATTAGCTCATGCTGGTCATTAGTACACACAGAGACACATACACACACCCAGCCACAGGAATGGACATGGCCTCATCACAGAAGCTCTTGCTCTTCTCTTTTTATTCAACTGAAACTCATGCATCTACATGCCACATGTACATCACTGCTTTTATTCTCTATGTGTGTACCATGTTCGTGTGTGCATGTGTTGGTGAGTGCTGTACAGTTTTGATTTTGAAAAAACAAATGTATTTAGTTTTTGTGTGTAGTTACTCACCAAAGTCGCTATTTTCAGACTTAGTGCACATGAAGGTGGACTTAAAACCAAGACGAAGATGAAGGAGTGAGTTTGACATCATGAACGGTTTATTGGAGGTGAGCTGAGTTGAAGATGCACAGTGCAACGGTGTAGATCATCCTCAGGTACAGTGGCTAGCACTTTGGAAGCACTGGAAGAGAAGAGACAGAGATTCCGGTTAGGTCGAGGCACAAACTGGCACTGAAATCTCGCTGCTGGTCATCAGCGCTGATCTAAGGCAGGTGTGTTGCTCTCCAGCATACTCCTCGAAGCAGCCCTGCCACAGATCTTCATAGCTATACTGTAATAGTTTTCACAAAATGATGTTTGTCATGGTATTTTGGTCGTAAAAACTCCATTGTAAGCATACCTGTAACTATGTTTAGTCATTTTAATGTGTCATATTTCTCTTCTTTATTAAAAAATGTCCAAGGGCTGTTAGAAAAAGTGAAATACATAATCCTGTTCTTCACAAGTTGTTTATTTTCTGGATATCTAAACAAATGACTTACTACCTACAGGAATAAAACTCATCTCAAAAACGATTCCACTCATTAACATTAACACTGGTGATGGGGAAGGTGAGAGTTTTGCAGCACAGGCCAGTTAAAAAACAGTAACTTAACAAGTAGATCTGTCACCTCTTTTTTCACCTGCTTCACTTTGTAGCATAAAGCTCTTTACATTGCTGCTGTTTTAAACAGCACAGCACGTTTGGTGGAGAAGTGTGTAACAGGGCCAAGAACCAAAAGTGGCTTCTGCTGCTGCAGTTTTTTTTGGTGTCCCAAATTGTCCCACATTGCCCCAGAGTGTCAAAAACTTTCCTACATTGTCCTAGAGTGTCCCACATTGTCCCATATTATTCCAGAGTGTCCCAAATTGTCCTATATTGTACCAGAGTATTGAAGCCACCCGCACAATAAGCCTTAGTTATTGTCAAATTCAGGACCCCCCGAAGGGCCCCAGTCAGACAGTAACACCGGTATGCGGCGCGCACAGCCCTGAGGCGGCATGCTGCAGGACCCCAGCCCCTCAGGGCAACGCCCAAACAGGGGCCAACTCTTGATGCACCCACAGGCATGCAAGAGCGCGGCCCACGCCACCCGCCCTGGAAGACCCCCTCCAAGACCAGCCCAGCCAGCAGGCTGAGCCTGCCGGACCCCAATGGCAATCCGGGGGTGAAAGGGGGTAGGGGGGAGCGGTGCTCCCCACCCAACCTTTGTGTATACGTGTATGTGGTGCATTAGCTTTGGAGGGTAGAGGCTGCGGTTGTACAGTATATTGTGGTCTGTTGAGGGGTATTTAAAATTGAAGGGATTGGTAGGGCAAATTGAGGTGGGAGTGCCGCCCCCGTGCTCCGACATGGTAGCACAAACAGCAAAAAAACAAGCACCATTTCACAGCTGTGTTCTAGAGTGCTCAACCACAAAAGTCCATTGTCCACGAAACAGGACCCAGGGTCAGGACAATTTCAGGCAATGTAGGACAATGTGAGACACTGGGACAATTTGGAACATACTGGGACAATTTGGGACACTCAGGAATAATGTAGGACAATATGGGACACTGAGACAATGTGGGGCAATTTTGGACACGCTGGGACAATGTGGGACAATTTGAGACACAAAAAAAAAACTGCTGCGGCAGAAGCCACTTTTGGTTCTCGTTGTCTCTTGAAGTATGGGGAAGTTTATTTGTGTTGTTGAACATAAAAGTTGTGAAACAATCATTAAATATCATGCTATTGATCTGATTCAGTGGTTTTCTTGGCCTGGTCATCCAGTCAGAAAGATAATGCTGTCAGTTGTTCTCTGATTGATGTTCTCTTCACAATTTAGTCCATTAAACCATAAAAGTTTCTGGTAACCCCAAAGACATTTTTTCTAGAATGTTTATTATACTGTATTACAAATAAGTTTTGCCAGCTGAGATATATATATATATATATATATATATATATATATATATATATATATATATATATATATATATCTCATTATATATATACATTATATATATATATATATATTTTTTTTTTTTTTTTTTCAATTAAATTAACAATGGTGCTGTATATTTATGTAAATGGTTTTTAAACATGTTTTATATCTTTGCTTATCACATGAGGAGCCCTGCTGTGCACATCCTAATATAATTTAAAAAAACAATTTTCCTCTCGATTCTCTCTTTCGTTCTCTCAGTATGTGTGTATGTGTGTGTCTCACAGACACACAGATATTCATTCTCAGTTCTAATGGTAGCTATTTGCCATTCATTAAGATCAAACTGTTGTTTGGTTCCAAAACAAATTACTACGCTATTCTATTCACAGCTTGATAAAGGCCTGAACTCTGCTGGGCTTCAGTAGGTTCTTTGAATGTCCGACCAAGGCAGACTGTGACTGAAAGACTCTGTGGAAGCTTGAGTAAGCCAATCAGTCTCTCTGTCTTTGTTCAATTTTACGGTAAAGTGTCCCTGTGTTTGTTTGCTTACCCAGATTAATCATGACTTTGTAAGTAAAACTGTATGATAATTTGACAGTACTGTACAATACAAGGAAAGAGAAATAAAGAGGCTCCAATAGGATCATTTGATCTATTGCAGAGTCAGAAAAGCTCTGATCAGATCTTTTCACAGATGAAAGGTGACCGCCTTTGAGGAAAGCAGCTTAGCTAATGTCAAGGACGTGACTAAAAAATGAGATCAACAACACATCAGATTCAACCAGGGACAGCAAAAAATTATAGACAAAACAGTAACGTATATTGTGAGATCAAACACAATAGTCAAAATTCTGAGTTAGCTTGATAAATTTGCACTAAAATTTTAAGGTGCCACATTGACCTGATCATATGAGAAGGTATGGGGACCAAATTTGGTCCTTTTTTTTACAGCTACCGATTTACGTAAAATCAAGTGGTACTATGTTTCGGCACCTATAGACGCATCCTTGCGACTGAGTGGATGAGTAGATTTCCCTCTTCACAGGTGCATAGTAGAGGTAGGACACACACACACACACACCTGTGTCCACCAACCTTCTAAAACTGACAGAAATGTCCAGTAGTAAAGAGAAAGTATAAGGGAACGCCTGCTCTTTAATCAGACTCTCCTTAACCCCGTGGCTGCACGAGCTGAATGAACAAAACACACGTGTGCACGCACACCGAGACGCTGACAGCAGACGCTGACTTCTCTTTCAGAGCCAGTAGACTCCGGTAGAAAACCGGGCCCAGCACTCGTCGCCGACCAACACATGCGAGTGAAATACTATGAAATCGTGTCACATAGAGCAAAAATATCGGTGGGTGGAACGTCTTCGGAATAAATGAGATAGATAAAATAATGTAAAGGGAGCATCTATAAAAAAAGTTTCATCACGACAATGATGTCATTGATTGGATTGGTGAATTAAGACATTGTAGTCGATCACAATAGTCTCATAAAATGTAAAATATCGACCGATCCAATATAGCCGATTGATCGGTGTAAAACCTGCTGACCTGCAGTTCTAAAAATGAACACATTCAGAGCTTATTTTTTACCATACATTTTCTTATAATTTTTTTTCAGCACCTCATTTGCTTCTAGGTGTTTTAATGAAATGTTGAAGTATTATATTTTGACAGCTGTGTCTTTCATTGAGTCGAAATAACTGGGAATGTCATTGTACACACACAATTGAATTTAAAAACTGAGCACAAGTGAGGAAGAGAGAGGAAAGTCAGGTCACGCCCCTACGCTACGTCTAAAGTGTGATTTTGTACAAAAATAGTTTCTCTGTCAGCTTGGAAAATGGTAGAAAATGGTTAAAAAAAGGAGGTGGATCGAAATAGTTTACATAAGTGAAGCTAAGCCTGGAGAACCTGCCTCCAACAGACAGGACACAGGAGGAGAACTATCCAGGGGACATGAGGAGGACTCAGGGACAGAGAGAAGAGAAGGAGATGACAGGGAAAGTTCTTCTATGGACATTGGGACCAGGGAAGTTTGCACACAGGCTCAGTCCAAAGCTAAGATGAGCTGCTACACTTGGCTTATGAAAGACAAGGCAGGCCTCAGCTGTGAAATATGTAAAAAAAAAAAAAAGTAGTGAGGATACAAAGGGCTCCATGGCTGTAAAAGTTTGTAAATATTTTGTATTTGTGGGTTTTTGTGTTCTGAAAGTTTAGTGTCCTTTGTGGCTAAATTAGCAGTAATTTTGTGCTGTCCTTGGTGCTGAAACATGGCAGATTTTGACAGATGTCACTCAGCGTGAGAGACAAATGTAACGGGTGATTGTCCGTGCGTCTTTAAAGGTTGATTCATCATTCTTTTATTAAACATTTAGGTTCATCGGTTGTTTGTGTTCCCGTGATATTATTGGCCCATTGAGTTAGCAAAAGGCGCTTTAAAAAAATGTATTCCGTGATATTTTTGTGTCTCTCTTACAGCCAGAACAACACCCGGCGTGTGTTCTGGGACCTGATGATTTACAAATTAAACACTAATCTCATTATAGCTTTTTGTAATTTTTTGACCTTAAGTGCTGAGTGTACTAGTAAATATGACATGTTGTGATTACACGCTTGGTCAAATAATTACTGTTCCTGAAAACTATAAAAATTTACAAGACCAGAAAAGAATGTTGTTTCTAGCAACAAACGTTGCATGGATGATAATAATGTCATATTTTGGACCATTTGACCAGGATATTACAGAACATCACCCATTGTATAATATTTCTATTGATTTAATATATAAAAACACAAATAGTTATATATTTATACAATATAGTTGCGAGTTCAGTTTTGGGTTCTTGTTTTCACTCTGTGTGTGTGCATGTGTGTGTGCGTGTGTGTCGCTGAACTGCAGGTGGGTGACTGCGTGGTAATTAACAATGACATTTTGCGATCGAGGTCTAATCAGTACACTCTTCTTTTCATATGCTATATTTATCTCTCCTCTCCATCACAGTTATTATCACTTCATCTTTGTATTTATTTACCTCTACAATCCCCTTTACCACCTTTTTTTTTCTTCCACTGCTGGAAAGTCATGATTATAAAGAGATAATAGATCAACAGAGGCTACAGATGTTTCCACTCACAATAGTTCTCTCAGACATATAGTTATTCTCATCTCCCAGTCCTTTAGAGAGAATGATGTACAAGATTGATGGTTTAATCAGACTTTAGAAACTACAGTTAATTGGAAAATTACCGTATACCACTAATTTGACAGTCAAAAGGTTATACGTTTTGCAGTATGTGCTTTATGAGTTAGAGCTTCAGGTTAATTAACATTTTCAGTTAATTTTACAATAATCCAAAATTGAGTTGTCATTAATAGATATGTTCATTTAGCTGAATGCAGACTTCAGTAAGTTGAATCATCTCACTGTGCTCAGAGAAAGAAAGTAATCAACACTTTAATTAATTTGAACATTGGTTTGATGTAATTAAAGTTTGTGCTCATTCCATTATTCATGTCCTTTTATAATTATTGAAGTTAGTCTATCTAACATGTTTGTTGACAGTGGGTTTCAAATGAAGTCCCAAGTGATAAAATACATGTGCTCAGGGAGAACATAACTTTGGTAGATGTGAATAACAGATCTGATTTGAACACTATTTATTTAAACAGAATGATAAAAGCTTGAACCTTTATTGTACAATCTACATGGTTTAGAGACTTCCTAAAAAATGTAGCTCATTTAGTATAAGGTCCTAACCTTTATTTACAAATTTGAATGAATTAGGATTGGGTATCGGCATTCTTTTTTTGTTTTTCTCCCCAATACTGGTTACTACTTGGTATATTTGTACAAATGAGGCTCCTGGCACCTCAATTCTAAAATATTGCATAGAAATGTGTACGTCAAAAAATATTCAAATTTAAGAAACCGTGCTGCGCTCACTTGCACACACTTTTCCTTAAATGAATCTTAGCCCACCTAGAAGGTTGCACAGATGAATTAACTTCATATCCCGCCCTTGACACATCCACATTCTACCATAAATGATCAATGCAAAGGAGCTCAGAAACGGTTTTAGCACCGAACGAGTTGCTGACCAATGACATTTTACACTCGGTCATGGCAAGAAACAAACATTTTCACGCTATGTTTATTTTTAGAAATCACAAAGTTTGTGTGGGAATCTTTCAGAAGAAATCTTTTGTGGAAATCTGCCCAGAGCAATCTTGCTGTGAGACAGAAATGCTACCCACAGTATCACCTTGATTCCTTGTTTTGTCCTTGTATTTAATCAAAGTTAATATAATTCAGCGTATATGGCAGGGGTCGGCAACCTTTAGCATCCTGAAAGCCATTTAAGCTCCACCCACCAAACAAACGTGTGGCTGAGAGCCACAGGCGTGTCCCTAAAAATCAGACTTTGCAGCTCAGTCCTGTTGGAGGACAGCAGGGCGCACCATAAACTATGATAAGGGATTAGAAAACAGACTTTGCTCCATGGAAGAAGGGGTTTAACATCGCTGGCAGATTGGTGCAGTTTGCAAACACAATGCTGGTGTTCTCCTGCATGAACAGGTTTTTTAAACATCTGCGTTTTAACCACATCAAGGGTGCATAATGTGTGTGTACCTAAGCTGCGTCTGCCAGCAGTGACCAAGCAAAGCTTCCCCTTTCAGCTGATATTCACAGATTCAAAATTACATTTCTTAAAAATGTTGTTAGTTTATTACAGTGAACCCAAAAACAATAGAGGAAACTGTTCAGCAGCTGAATCCATCAACGTGTTGCCTTAACACAATACCCTCAAACTTCTATTGCTATCAGCAAGAATCTTAAGTCTCGATCTTCAAAAGCTAAAGACCAAGTCAAAAACCTTGGTGTTCTGATTAACTCAGAGCTTACATTCAGCAGTCAGATCAAATCTATCCCAAAAACAGCTTCTACCACCTAAAGAACATCTCCAGAGTGAAAAGTTTAATGGCTCAGAAAGATCAGGAGAAACTGGTCCATGCTTTTATCTCCAGCAGACTGGACTATTGTAATGGTCTTCTGACAGGAATCCTCCAAAAAAGCATCAAACATCTACAGCTGGTTCAGAACGCTGCAGCTCGAGTATTAACCAGAACAAAGAGGTCAGAACACATTACTCCAGTTTTAAAGTCTTTACACTGGCTCCCAGTCAGCCTCAGAATAGACTTTAAAGTTCTGCTGCTGGTGTATAAATGTGTGAATGGGTTTGGTCCAGAATATATCAGTGACATGTTAGTCAGGTATGAACCCAGCAGGTCTCTCAGATCTATGAACACAGGTCAGATAGTGGAGCCCAGAGCTCACAGTAAACATGGTGATGCTGCTTTTAGTTGTTATGCTGCAAAGAAGTGGAACAAACTGCAGCAGAGCTGAAGTCAGCATCACGTGAACATTTTTAAATCAAAGTTAAAGTCACTTTTTTTCTCTACTGCGTATGATTGAAATATTTTTGCTCATGTTGTTGTTGATTTAATATGTTTACTGATAATTTTAAATGTTTCTTTTTTGTTGCTGACTTTAATGTTCTTATTGATTTTAGGCTGTTGAATGTTTTCTGTTGCACTTTTTGATCATGTAAAGCACAATGACTTGCCTTGTGTATGAAATGTGCTGATTTCTAAATGTCTTATACAGGGCCATAAGAAGGAGAAGAGATTCACTGTCCACTCAGAACACTTTGGATTACAATATGCTCAAAGATGAATATGGATTTTTAACTAAATCACGCCAAAAACGTACAAACTGCAGCTTTAAGTTTCAGCTTTACTTACAATGGATGCAGCAGCCTGGCTGCAGACGTAAATATAAGAAAACAGTTAAAAAGACAACGTAAAGGAGAACATTTTGCTTTATTGATTGCTTTTTAGAGGAGAGTTGCGGACCAACTAAGGTCAGAATGAGTGAGTGTTACTCTTTGAACATCTTTATGAAGATTTTGGCAGCACGGACTGATGGGCTTAACTGGTGCACTAACATTGTCAAAGATCTTATATTGAGTATAAGGAACACTCCTACTCACTTTACACCTTTGTCGTTAAGCAAAGACGTTTTCTCTTTTGGTGCTGAGATTTCACAGTAGACGTGCATCATCTCTGCTGAATGACAATGAATGAGTCTGATGATGTAGTTGATGGTCAGGGGGGCACGGTCATTGGTCAGTGAGCAACTTGGGAGGGGCAAATGAGCTACCAATAGCTCCGAAGCCATAATTTGCCAACACGTGGTATGGGATAATTATTCAATCTTTATTGATACCATTTGTTGGATCTGGTTTGTATTTAAACCAATCTTTTGAGACTATGATGATAAGACACACCCTCATTTCCATCTTCAAAGTATTATTTAAGCATGGTTGTGTGTGACCTGCTCACAACCAGCAGAAGGCAGGGTTGTAGCATGTGTTGCCTTCCTCCAAACACAAGTAAGACCCCCACCACACAAGCACTGTCCGACTCACATGCGTCTCCTTTTGGTGTGTCCAAGAAGAAGGCAGAAGGAGGGTAAATTTAAATCAAAGACTATATTTATGTCTGTGAGTATGCACAGTTCCCTGAGTAAGTATGTGTGTGTCTGGCACTGACAGGAGAAACATGATAACCTTGGCTTTGTGCAGGCAGAGTGAAGCATGGAGTTTCAGTTCTGCCAATTCCTTGTCCTGCCTGAGAAACACACACACCCAAATGTGTGTGTGTGGGCATTGAGCCAATGTGTTTTTCTGCTTTGTGTGTGTGTGTGTGTGTGTGTGTGTGCGTGTGTGTGTGTGTGTGTGCGCGTGTGCGTGCCTTAATGGAGAACCAAAGATGAACAGGTATAGTGGTTACAGATGTGAGCAAAGAGGAGAATGGCATTATAGGTGGTGGAAGGCAAATGGTTGTTTTGCTGTTTTTACACTTCAATAAGAAAATCACTAAAGAAAAGAATGAAGTTAACCGAGGCTACGCTAACGGGAGTGTTGGAGTAAAAGTGAGACAAAAGTCCAGAGGACAGACAGGTTACAGACATAACAGGAAAAGGGAGAAAATTACAATGTCTGCAGATGAGAGCCAAAGACAGGGTGTTAAAAGATGGCGATAGAGTATGTGACACAAAGGAGAAAAGATCACATTGGAAGAAGAATGGGCACATTTTCAGGTATTTTGTCCAAGGTGATTACAGGAAACCCTTCCGAGCACCCACCTGTCTCACTGATAAAAGCACTTGAAGTTATGTAATGAGTTCAAGCAAAACGATGGGACCTTGGACAGCAAATGAATCCTTTTTTCAGATGAATTATGCTGATATACTTTTCATACTGAAAGTTTTCTTTTAAAATGTTGCAGGAGTTTTTTCCATTGTCTGTTCCTGGAAATATACTCCATATTTGTGAAAACCAACGAAGCAATTAATGTGTTTGCATTGTTACCTTCATTTTTTTTTATTTTTTTTATCCGAGTTAGAAAACATTTTGACATTGTATTCAATCATCAAACCATTCTAAATAATTGTGCTTTGAAATACTGAAAGTTGGGCTGTGAAGCCTCTGTGTGCTATTCATGATTCTCATTTTAAATGAGCAGCTATATCTAAAAATGACTCATGTACTCAAAAGTGATAGAAAACTGCCAAAAGTTAACAGTTTTCCATAGACTCAGCAAAAACAAAGACTTCTATCCTCAGAGTTTGTGTCTTACACAGTCCGTGATTACTCTCTGACTTCAGTCACTGATAAATGATCTAAAAATCAGGCTGAATGCTTCAATCAAATAGAAAACAATGGGATGTTTATAGGCAGTGGAGCCGTGTGACATCATCAATCACATGATTTCAAGATGATGGAACACAGGCTCTTAAACTGTGAAGTAGTCCCATTTTTAAAAGGCAATGAATATGGTGCATATTAATATTTTTGTTAGGCATAGATCTTTTAAAGTACATTTGAAAGATGTTTGTAAAAACAGTGGAGGATCACTTTAGATCATCTATTCATGTGTTTGTTACATTAAAAGTACTTAACACATTTTAACAAAATTGCAACCAAAATAGATGCATTTAAACTTTGGAGGTGATCCAGATTAATATACTAATTCTGGCTAAGTTTAAAAATAAACTTAACCCTATTTCTCATCATTGGCAACATTTCAAAAAGTCATATCTTTATGAAATTTGACTCAGTTAACCCACCAAATTTCATCCGGATCATATCCAGTTTGAGCATTTTATTGAATTTTCTTGTGAAAAAAGGGCCCTTATATTTCAGCGTACTGTATGTCATTATTGTGAATATCTGGCAAAGACCATATTTGTCGCTTAGTGGAAAATTGTACTCTCTGAGTGCTCCTGTTTAGTAAACTCATTTAAAAAAAATATATATGTATAAAATATGAAACAATTTAGGAAAAGATTTAAAGAAATTATTTTTGAAAGTTATAAAAATGAAGGAAAATTAGTTGTTTTAGCTGGAAATTTTGTTGCTACCATATTGTTTAAATGTATGAAGATACTGTATATGTGCTTGTGTTGTGTTAGAAAGTGGAAAAACCAAAGGAAGTAAGCTATTGTATTAAGACTTGGGAAAAAGGGGTGGGAATTAATAAGTGTTAAACTTCATTCCACTCTTTTTCGAGCAGCGGTGAATTTTCTGTGCTTGACTATCACTGTTCTTCAAATTATTGTCTTATGTTGTACGTACTAAACACTTTTTCATTGTGTGCTTGAACTAAACTAAACTAAATTATTAGGACTAATAATCAGAACGCTGACACTAAACCAGCTCAGCAGTGTTCACATTGTTTTTGCTGCAGATAATACATATTTTAATGTTTTCTGGTGTACTTTCACAAAATGACAGCTACCAGATAATGATGTTAAGATTATATGTGATTTCTCACCTCTTCTCAAAGAGAAGCTCCTCCTTTTTCAATGACGTCATACCACCCATAAATATTTCAGTTATTTCCTCCCTGTGCAGTTTCTTTTAGCTGAAAACCCTTTGTCACAACAAGACACATTCTTCTTGCAAATGTTCAGACAATCTCATGAGCATTTGAGAATTCAAAGCATAAAAAATAAGTCACAGACAAGATATGATATTTATTTGATATGGAAATTTTTTTACATATGTATTGCAGCTTATTAATTATTCATAATGTCTTATTTTGTCCTGGTCGTCGTCTTCTCTGACAGGCACATCTTTTGAAATACAAAGAATAAAAGAAGAGGTGGATTTTTTTTCAAGAAAGCATCACTTGATGTCTTCTGCTTTGACTACAATGGAGTGAAAGAGGAAAAAGTTCATTAAATGGACGTGTGACAGGAAATGTGAAACGAGACAACGGAGATACACATGAAATAAGAGCCTTTTTTTTCTCACACATCACCTCAAAGAAGCCTTCTCTGTGGAGCATCCAATCCTCAGCACACACACACACACACACACACCATAAACAGCAGCACCAACCATCAGCTGTCATTTTTAGTCACCATCATTCTCGCACCATAAATCACCCTGGTAGCCAGTGGACTGCCACCATGTTGCTGCAGTGTTGGAACAATGTTAATGTCATTGTTAAGAGGGAACTACATTCATCATTGATTCAACAATATTGAATATTTACTACTGAAAAAAGTGAATTCTCTTTGGACCAGACAGGAAAGGACTCGTTCCAGAGGTTTGGTACACAGGCAGATTAAGCATTCAAACGTGGTTCAGACCACAGATCTAACTGAAGATTTTGTGTATGTGAAGTGTTCAACAGGGAGAATGTAGAAAAGCTGAAAGTGCGAAAGTGAAAAATTAAATTAAGCTGTTGTGAGAGTGCAAAGGAGAATCAGGTCAGTCGTTGCTTTACTATGAGCAGATAACTGCACAATTACCGTAATTTCCGGCACTGTTTTATTGGCCGCATTACAATAATTTAGCAATTTTTAAAGAAAAATCCACACAAATGCCGTCCGTGTTTCAAGTGATAGTTTCCTTTACTAAATAAAGTCTCCTCCTCACTGCCCCACGTCTACATATCAGTCCATTTACAGCTTTTAATGGTCACTTTTTACTGGAACCAGACTGATTGATCGCTTCGTCTGCTCTTCTTACCGTGAACTACCGTTGAGCGATCACAGCGAGAGGAGTCTGAGTCAGAACATGGACGCGATCGCTTCTGAACAAATCCAACGTGGTGATTTGGCAACTTCATGCTGTTATGCTACTATTACAAACTGGCTGACTTTTACTTAGACAGAGCGGAGATCAGAACAGCCTGTATACAGGCTGTTCTGATCTCCGCTCTGTCTGTCCGTCCTCCTTACGGAAGCGTCTCCATCAGCCTCAGAGTCAAGAGCACCGATCAATCCTGAACAAACCTAACGTGGTGATTTAACAACTTTATGCTGTTTATCTTGCTATTACAAACTGGCTGACTTTTACTGCATCCACACTGCTGCTGCTGCTGCAGAGCGCTCGCTCGCTCTCGTTCTCTCTCTCTCTCTCTGACCTCATTTCTCTGCGTCGTTACTATGATGAGGCAGTGTGCATCGTGACAAAATGTGTGATCAGAATGATTCTGTGTGAGCAAAAACGATTCAATGTTAACAATTTCATTGTTCCACCTGATCTAATGTGACGGAGCTCAATTTTGTGGCAGCATGAAGCTTATAAAACCGAGAAAAATCCAGGGTTTAAGCCGCAGGGTTCAAAGCCTGAGAAAAAAGTAGCAGTTTATAGTCCTGAAATTACGGTACTTGTTTCAAAATACAGTAAATATAAAAGAAGGTGCCATAACATGAATGGGCTAAAAAATGATTGCCTATAACCTACTCAGTATAATGTCTGTGAGAAGTTTAACGTCTGCCAGAAACGGTACTAGACTAGACTAGATCTAGACTTGCTGCAGCAATTCAGAAAGGAGTCTGCAGCACTTGAAGCGCTGGGCTACAGGTTATTAGCTAGGACGTCAGAGCTGTGCTCGGTGTAGCTCTTTGTTTCATGGTCAGCCAGCTGTGTACATCATGCAGCTAGTCAGCACTGTTTCTGGGTCAATGTTCATGCAAGAGTGGTTGATGTTGGTCTCTATAACATCAAATACAACAAGTCATCTAATGCAACCATCAGAAAATATAGTGTCCTGTTTAAATAAAAAAAAAAAAAAAAAACTTTTGCATGTGATTTTGGTTACAGGCTGGTAGTTTGATGGAACATTTGCCTTCTATACATCCTTCATGATTATGATTGTCCTGCCTTGAGTTCTGGGTGGGGGTGGGGCCTCAGAAGCTGGTTGGTCTGTGCTGTCGGGCGTTCATGTAATGCAGTTAGCTATACTTCAGCCAGGATGAATGGATCATATCAGGATCCGGTGATACTCTTTCTTTGATGTCTGGCATTGACATGGTTACTGGTTTCTTGTTCAGGGAGATAGCTGTGGTCAGCTCTTAGGACCAGAAGTCATCTGGCATCAGTCTTATGTGATACTTCCTTCTTCCACATGTCTTTCCAGTATGTGTATATATATATATATATATATATATATCATCCCACCTTTAATACTACTTCTCTGGAGTTTGCTCCCATTTTTCCAATTCATCTTGGGTTTTCTCTACATTCAGTTGAAACCAGAAGTTTACATACACTGCGTAAAAAGACACGTAACACTTTTTTTTTTTTACTGTCTGATTTTGAAACAAAAACATTCTAAGAAATTCTATATATATATATGTTAGATTACTAACTTGGTGTGTGCATGGTTCTCTATATTATAAATGTTGCATCTGCACCTTTGTACCCACCTTATTTTCTCTTTGAGCTCAGACTAAACAACAGCCATAAACTGGAGTGTCTGGGCACGAGCCCTGGTGAGGCTCTTTATCTGTTTGGTTTTACTTTTGTACGTGTTTCCATGTCTGTTCGTTACTGATCCGTCTTGTTCTGTTTTCTCTGTCTCTGTCTGCAGGTTCTTGTTGTCTCATCACTCCTTGTCTTGTCAGTATTTGTGTGTTGAGAGTGATTAGGCTCCCTCCTGTTTTGCTCTTAAGTGTCCTTCATTCCATACTACTTAGTTCGGTTTTGGGAAACAGAATGGTCGCTGGATTATTCCATGTGGTTACATATGCGTAGCTCGATTAGCAAAGCCCAAAAAAAGATATTGACAATTGATCTATAAGTTCATGTAGCAGTGTGCATATACTTTCCAGCTACTGTCCCCACAAAGAAGGAGATTGAAGGTAGGTGAAAAACACAAGACACACTTTTGGACAGACGTGGATATCATATGAATACTGCTATAGCTAAAGAAGCTGGACATTTTGAATTTTCCACTATTAACTCATTCAGTGCCATTGACGTAATTTACATTTTTTCACGGAGATTACTAGAATACAGCCTGGCGGAAGTCTCATCAATATCTAAGCTGTAGTGTGATGTAGTGGCTAACTGCAGCAGCGCACCTTTAGATGTGAGATTAGCCACTGATGCTACCATTAGCGAAGCAGGAAGAAGCAGGGATGAAGGAGATTATAGCCCTACGGAGTGATATTGTGATAAATAAAGATAAAACCATCAACAAACCGGGCCAAACGGGTCATTTCTGCGTGTCGGGAGGAAGAGGAAGTAACGTGTGTGTGATTGACGGGGGGAGAGACAAAATACAGTAAGAAATCCATTCAATTCTGACCTGGTAAAATAATAATAATTGTGCCATCAAAAGCCCGGTCTCAGTGTTGTTTTTGTAGTTTTACAGAAGGAAACCACAGAGGGGGTAGAAATTCTGAAATTGGCTGGCACTGAATGAGTTAATTTGAGATCTTATAGTTTTACATAATAAAAAAAGAAGCATGTCTTACATTTATCAACAGACACTCATCCATCCATTTTCTGGCCCTCTTGCTCCTTTTTTCAGGGTCGTGGGGGTCTGCTGGTGCCTATCTCATCGGCATTAGGCTGGAAGATACCCTAGACAAGGCGACAGTTCATCACAGGGCAACACCCACAGACAACCACACAGTCCCATTCACTCCTACGGGCAATTTAGAGACCCCAATCAACCCAACAGTTACGTTTTTTGATTGTGGGAGGAAGCTAGACAACCCAGAGAAAACCTACTCAAGAAAGGGCAGTACTAATTACAAACATTTCATTTAAAATAATTCTGTACATTGTTTTTCTTGTAATAATAATTGCATTACGCTTTTCTATGTTGATGAGTCAATGATTAAAAGAGAATAGAGATAATGTGTAGAAGGTATCTGCATAAAATGTATTCACTGAAGTCAAATCTGTTTTTCTCCTGAGTGCATCTTGGAATAGATCAGACACTCTTCTCTTAATATCCTTTTTTTCACCTGCCAATAAGAATAAGTGGTTTTCCTCACTTGCCTGTGTTTTCCATGTTAGTGCAATAATTCAAATTGTCAGTTAAGGCAGCAGTTCTCTGCATAAATGCATCAGAAGATTCTTATTGTGTGCTAGCTGCTCAGGTCATTGAAGGGTTATGCGTGTGGGGGTTGTTGTGACTGGCCAATAGCTTTTGTGTCTTTTTTCCAATTTTTTTCTTTCTTTTAAAGGTAGGCCGCTATGCTTGTGCTATCAGGTCCCAATGGGGCATCTGTCTCTGTGTGTGTGTGTCTCTGTGTCCGTGTGCGTGTATTGTTAGTGTATGCATTGTGTGTTTGTGTGAACCAACAGCACAGTAATCTGTAGGCGGGTCACCATTCTTAATGCTGCCTGTGTCATCAGTTCCTGTGACAACAGAGGGAATGATGCGGTTGATACATATGAAGCACGGTGTCATGCATAAACATGGGAGCTGTAAGAGAAGAAGTGTGAAAGGAGCATGCATGAGGACGAGGTTATGGGAAAGGTGATGTGTGTGTGTGTGTGTGTGTGTTTCAATGATAAAAATATACTGTCCCTTTACCTACATGCAAATTCTAAGCATAAGTATTCAAATATGTGACAAAACCACGTGCAAGTTTTGTTTTGAGTTATTGACAAGTGTTTTCTAAGCTTTCCAAATACGTCATAGACGTAGAAATCTAAAAGTACAGTATATTAAGACGATATATCCATTTGAATGTTGGCACTCTGTAAAATAGCTTAGTGATAAATCAAGCTTGACCGTTTCTTAAGAATTATCAGCCAGTGATTTTAAAGAATAACTTAAATTATTTTACACTTTCATGACCTTAGCCTGACTGAGATAATCCTTAGCCTTTATGATAAAGAGTGAGAACAACTTTCATTACTTTATATTTTTCTCATACTCCATTAAAATGGGATCTTATACACAGTATGATATTAATCTCAACCTTTTTGACTATACTATGTCATTAAATCATACACACACATTGTGTGGAAATTTGCAATAAAATACCTTTCGTAAAGCCAAGGTTTTGCTTCTATTATTTTATGTTCCAGCTCTTCTACCATGAGTTCAAATAATTCTTCATCGTCCTCATTTTTAGATTATGTTAACTAGGGTGATTATATGTCCGGTTTTACCCGGAAATTTCCACTTCTCACATCCTATCCATGCGGATTTTACAAATTCCCGAAAATCACCGGATTTCCCAGATATCCTGAAAGCATTTCGGGAACACATTCATTAAGAAGACCATAACTCAGGGTGTGCTCACACTGGCAACCAGGGCGTGAAGTGCACCGCAGGGTGGATAACTGCCCGATGGTCCTGCTGGAAGAGGTGGTCCAAACAGCATGCCAGATTGGGACGGTGGGCCGCGCATGCGCACACACAACATGACTGGACCCGCGCGCAAAATGTGATGACGTTGGCACCGCGCGACGTTTTACGGCACATAAACATCCGCATTTCAGAAAACTAAGGACAACATGACTGTCAAGACTTCTCTTTGCTCAGTCGACAGCGGGACAGTAACGGAGTGTAGCAGCTCATCATCAGGTCCGGGTATTTCCAAGGATTTAAATACATATTACTGGTATATTAACCCAAACAAACCAAAAAACGTGTCCTGTTCTCAAAATACCAGTAATATGTTACACATTTGCATCAGTAAAATGTCTTATTTCCATATTTTTTGGTTTATATACGTTAATATACCAGTAATATGTGTTTATATGCATATTTGTACCCTTGGAAATACCTCGGAATTCCGGGTTTTACTCGAACCCCTCATTATCATGTCTCTGCAGAAGAAGACCCCCGCTGCACCTCAGCACTTTAACAACTCACTAATTTCACAATTTAAATACACAATTTCTCCCTTTGTTTTTCTGTTTGCATGTCATTTGTTATGTATTTAATACAATTGTTTCTTTAACAGTTGGTTAAATCTACACATTTATACTGTATAATGTTTTTTAACTAAATATAAGGTTATGCTGTGAACAGAAAGAAAGGAAGACGTGCCAGATAATTCTAAACTTTAGAATATAACTCTTCTCAAAATAATAACTTTTGATATCTTTGTCACATACAATATCTCAATGTCACCATGAGTGAACTTTTTTTTATTTGTAAACTATTCACTGGACGCTTCTCTGGTGGCGTGTGCAGTGGTTGTTGTTATTATTATTGTATGACAACATTACTGCAGCCCTGCACATCATTGTTGTCCTGTTAAATTCTTTTTATACAAAGACTTAAAAACAATCTGAAATTAGTGGTGACTCAAGTAAATCACCTTTATTATGCATTATAACAATTTTTCCTTGAAACATCAAAAAATTCTTCCTTAAGTCTCTAGATTATTAAAACAATGAAAAACATCTCCTGGAAAATAAAATTACAGAACATTAAATAATCATTTATTATATATTTCAATAAATAAGTGCATCCCATGGTCCCATGTTGACTCTGAACTTTATTCTATTGTGATGGGTCTAGACCAGATGATGGAAACTAGGTCAGCTCATGGTTTTAATGTCCAGGGAGGGGTGTGTCCACTCTGCATGGACTTAAAGAAAAATAAATGAAAGAAGAGTTAGATATAGTCATTACATTGGATGTTCATCAAAAGAAAAACTGAAAGTGATGGAGATAAATATACTCAGATGGACTCTCTCTCTCACACACACACACACACACACACACACACACACACACACACACACACACACACACACACACACACACACACACACACACACACACACACACACACAAAGTTTAAACAAACACACAAATACTCTGTCCTAAACTCGCTCACACATTAAAAACATATATTTACAATTACATTAATGTACACAAAGACTAGCTCCACAAAAGCATTTATTGATCCAGAAATTAAACTGATCTTTACCTTTATAGGCTCAGTTTCCTTCTTTGTTTTCAAATCCATTTGAACCTCCATTCATGGTGGTTTTTACCATCCAAGAGTCTTCATTTTCAATTAAATCCACCGTTATTTGGTCTCTTTTAATTTCTCTTTCTTTCTCACTCACGTGATTTTCTCTCTTTTCCTCATGTCGATTTCGACAAAACAAAGCGACATCTTTTCATGTTTCAATCACGTGTGAGTAAAATTAAATGTACTGACACTGGCTGTAAAGAGCAACTTCTTACCTTTCATAAACTGATGGTATTTCTTAGATAGAGCAAATATGAGCAGAGTTACGGTCATTTAAATGAACGTGTTGCGTTCAGGGGCCCTGGGAAATCCAGTCTGTTTGTATAATCCAGCCGTGAAAAGAGCACATGTCTGGGTAAATCTTGACGTATAGTTACCCTACGCAACAGAAGATATGAAATTAACATCATTGTCAACAACAAAGCCAGAGTCGCTTAATGGTGACGTAACGCCATACGTGTGTCGTAAATGAACGTGATGACGTGTTTCTCTGTGGGAACTGAGTTGAGCTGGTGATAACGTCCATTCTACCGTGCCAGAAAAGAGACAGGGAGGGGGGATTTCTGCTGTGAGCTTGGAAAGGCCCGAGCTTGCAATATGAGTACACCCTCAGAGTGTTCCACTTCCACATGCAACCAATTGGCTCAAACCAATAACAGAAGCTTGTAAATAGCCAAAGAAAGCCAATGGTAATCATGTATTGCGACCCTGAAAGGCCAAAGGGCTCTACAGTGATTTTTCTCTAAAACAACCTAAATTCAAACACAAATTACCACTTTACAAATTCTGATCAGATACTGTTATTTAAAGCATGGAGGGGTTTCTTTATGACCTCAACTAGTACATTTAAAAGACAAAAAAATATTTTTGTTTGTTATCTTGGTTTGTGTCATTGTGCTTTTGCTGTGGCGTGTCACTTATTGACAAAAAAAAAAAATGGTCTAACTTAAAAGAAACGTCTGTGTGTGTCTATGTGTGTGTGTGTGTGTTCTATTTTGGACACACAAAATAGGACACACATCTCCCTTTGGTGCGCTGTGTTTTCTATTGAACCTTTCAATATTCCAGTTTAATATTTATGAGTTATTCCTGTCCCATCTCAAGCTCCTCCCCCGATCCCCCTGACAAATTAGTGTGTGTGTTTGTGTGTCTTTGCTAGTTAAAAAGACTGAATATAATATACTGAGAAACCTAAAATAAATCTACTGATGATAACCTGAAGTCCATCCATCCATCCATCTTCTCCCGCTTAGCCATTTCCGGGTCGCGGGGGCAGCATCCTCAGTAGGGAGGCCCAGACTTCCCTCTCCCCGGCCACTTCCTCCAGCTCGTCCGGGGGGACCCCGAGACGTTCCCAGGCCAGCCGAGAGACATAGTCTCTCCAGCGTGTCCTGGGTCTTCCCCGGGGCCTCCTTCCGGAGGGACGTGCCCTGAACGCCGCACTAGGGAGGCGTTCAGGGGGCATCCTAATTAGGTGCCCGAGCCACCTCATCTGGCTCTTCTCGATGCGGAGGAGCAGCGACTCTACTTTGAGCCCCTCCCGAATGACTGAGCTTCTCACCCTATCTCTAAGGGAGAGCCCAGCCACCCTACGGAGGAAACTCATTTCGGCCGCTTGTACCCGTGATCTTGTTCTTTCGGTCATGACCCAAAGTTCATGACCATAGGTGAGGGTTGGAACGTAGACCGACCTGTAAATCGAGAGCTTTGCTTTTCGGCTCAGCTCCCTTTTCACAATGACGGACTGGTGCAGACTCTGCATCACTGCAGACGCCGCACCAATCCGCCTGTCGATCTCTCGCTCCATCCTTCCCTCACTCGTGAACAAGACCCCGAGGTACTTGAACTCCTCCACCTGGGGCAGAACCTCATCTCCAACCCGGAGAAGGCACTCCACCTTTTTCCGGTCGAGAACCATGGACTCGGATTTGGAGGTGCTGATTCTCATTCCGGCCGCTTCACACTCGGCTGCGAACCGATCCAGTGAGAGTTGAAGGTCACGGTATGTTGGAGCCAACAGGACCACATCATCTGCGAAAAGCAGTGATGCAATACTGAGGCCCCCGTACCGGACCCCCTCAACGCCCTGACTGCGCCTAGAAATTCTGTCCATAAAAGTTATGAACAGAATCGGTGACAAAGGGCAGCCCTGACGGAGTCCAACCCTCACCGGAAACGATTTCGACTTACTGCCGGCAATGCGGACCAGACTCTGACTCTGGTCATACAGGGAACGAACAGCTCCTATCAGGAGGTCCGATACCCCATACTCCCGGAGGACCCCCCACAGGAATCCCCGAGGGACACGGTCAAATGCCTTTTCCAAGTCCACAAAACACATGTGGACTGGTTGGGCAAATTCCCATGACCCCTCAAGGACCCTGCTGAGGGTGTAGAGCTGGTCCACAGTTCCACGGCCAGGACGAAAACCACATTGCTCCTCCTGAATCCGAGGTTCAACTATCCGGCGGACCCTCCTCTCCAGTACCGGCGGACCCTCCTCTCCAGTACCCCTGAATAGACCTTACCGGGGTAAGGTCTATTCAGACCTTACCCCTTAACCTGAAGTGTGATATGATTTTTTTTAATTATTATTATTAGATTTAAGAATTTTAAGGCACGTTTGGCAACATTAGATAAAAAGTTTTTGCTGACATAATTGTTTTTTAGTTGCTGCAAATTGCTGAAATGCAGTAAAACTAAGCTAATAGGCAGCACCAATTGGTTTTTACCAAGATTGACTTTAGGACTGAGCTTCATTTTGATACATAACTTTCAGCGGCGCGTGAGCAGGGTGAGACACAAAGGCATCTGATTGGTTCTTTCCATTTGGACCTAATGGCAGGGATTGGTCAGACTTTTTAGAAAATTGCAGCAGCAACAGAGGTCTGATTTTTGTTTTCTGAATAAATAGTAATTAGTGCTGTCAATAAATTAAAAGTATTGTGCGATTAATTAATAATGCTCTGTGATAAATTAATCTAATTAATCTCTTTTTAGGGTGCTGTCACACATGCCTCTTTGCTCCGCACCATGCTTCGCTTCCTCGGATACTTCGGTCTTTTTGCGATATGTGAAAGGTCACTGGTGCGGAGCAAAAAAGCAAACTCTGGTCCTCTGAAAAATATAGGTCTCAGTTCGGCTCAAGCGAAGCATGGTGGAGCAAACATAGGACTTTACACTGAAGTGCAACGTTAACGGAGCAACTTCATCAGTGACAGCGCAGCAGCTGCAGCTGTCACTGATGCCCTTCCGTCACGGTAACAGACACGAGCACATATTCACAACCCAGTGCTACAGCGGCAACACACACATATCCATCCATCCATCCATCCATCCATCCATCCATTTTCAGAGTCATCTTTGTCAGCACACAAAAAAAATACACGTCTCATTTTCTCACTCCCTTCCGTTTTTCTCCCACATCGATAATTTCTTTCACTCATCTCTGTTTTCTCAAACTGTTCACATGATCAGCAATGGTTGCACATTTATCTGCATATAAGTTCTCATATCTTAACATTACACATCTTTACAGGTAAGTTACCGGTGATATGACGGCTCTGAGCGCTGACAGATATAGACGACGCGGAGTCATCTCTGTGTTTATGTAGAGCATTAGCACAGGTTGTGGCATTGTGTGATTATGGGTTATTTTGAATGATCATTAATGACTTTTCTGCGGGGATTATTTTAGGATTTCCTTTGGAAAACATAGGAAGAGAAAACAAATATAGGACGTGACGACGCGACTGTCAGTAGTGACAGGGCAGCAGCACATCGCCACAGCATTGGAGGTTGAAGTATTCTTTTTTTTTATTCTGTCCAATCGGAGACCAAACGTTTCACCTGCGTGACGTAGTTCAGAAAGTTTGGTGCACTTGGCAAATAGAATGTGTGAAAGTGGACTAGAGCAAATTCAAATGCAAAAATGCTGCAGATTCACCTCCTGAATCGTACCGAGTATATGTGTGAAGCACCCTTAATCTCACTTAAAAATTGCTGCAAAACGCCCTCCACTTGAGGTATTTTCATTTAAATTACATTATTGTGGCAGATGTGGCAATGATTGATTTATTGTTTTTAACAGACCATTTCCATTCCTCTGTATGTGAGACAACAAAGGGTTGCTGACACCTTTAGTTTAGACCATCAGGGGAACTAGTGATGTGTACTTTTGTCAATCTCCAAATAATAGAAATTGGAAAACAACTAAAATACCAGGTCCATATCTAGCGCTAGAAGTTAGCTCATCATATACTGTAAGAACAATTTTCTTAGCAATACAATTAATGAACACCAAACTTGTGGCTTTTTCTCTCTTTCAGATAATATAAAGTAAATAAAACAGACAATCACAGGGCTGTTAATTAGCACATCAAAAATAACATTGTTCATTACAAAACAAAGTACTGTAATAACACAATCATTTATCCACTGACTTTGTTCATTTGTCACTCATGAACTTGTTCATTTTGGCTCTGAACCCTGTCATCTTGTCCAGTGTGGATTGTATGGGCCTGTCTGCTCGGTCTAGTATACTGTCCAAAGAACCGCTGCTCGTGCTAGCTGCTACATAGTTAGCATTGAGGTGGAAACACTACGCTGGAGGCTAGAAGACTTCCGGTGATCCACAAACTGTTTTTTTTTTTTTAGTTAAATGAACACACACACACACACACACACACACACACACACACACACACACACACACACACACACACACACACACACAGCCTTTTGAGCAATGACCAGTGACAGTGAAAACCAATAGCCTCCTCACTTCTACAGCGCACCAAAGGGTGATGTTTTTAATTACACTGGGGGGCTCACCACCCCCTCAAACGCACACACACACACCACGACCAAGCATGTGTTCATGTCTAAATTGACCTACAATGGAGTTTGAGATTCTGTGTAAATACTCAAAAATGTGCCTAATTGTGTTGTTTGCATTCCAGCAGAGGATTAAAAGGGATGTTAAATAGGTAGGAGATGCTAAAGGTCAGGATTGGAGATAAGATTAGTGACTGTGGAAACATAATGGCAGGTTGTGTAAATAGTGATTTTGTTTCACACGTATGCATTTACTCTACGTCTCAGTGCATTTTTTTCTTACTATTTGTCAATGAGGCTCTAATTGGTCTCTAATATTTTCTTTTGTTCTGCTACCCAGTGAAAGATACAGACAATATGCAGGCCAAAGACATTCTGATAATTGACATTATGTCATATCTGTATGTATTCTCCCACTCTGATGGATTATTTTTTTGAAATCTGTTTTTCGTATGGTAGAGTGAAGTAATATCAGTTGAGTTTTTCCATGCTCACCCCCAGATGGCCAGTTATAGCGGTCATGGTGGTCTCTGAGCACCCACCAAAAAACAACAGCTACTTTGGTGTTCCATGTCAACAACTTTGTAGGTTTTAAAACACCAAGTAGCAAAGTGAACCACAAATAGCCTACACTTTTTGGATACCCTTTAGCAAACACATCCCGTTTGTATCTTCACTACTTTTGCTGAAATATGCAGTCTTGCAACTGAAGGCTCCAATGGGTGTGTTTTATATTGACCAAAAAAATGCAAGAGGTATGAGTGTAAATAGAAATGTTTTAGTTTTAATACTTTCCTAAAAACTTCTTAGATATATATCCTTTAGGAAACTGATTCCTCTGCTAACTCACACACTTTTCCTTAGCTGATAGTCAGCTTTTCTTCATTTTGGTACTTCTCTTTATTAGAAAATGAAAATAATTGAGTAATTAAAATGTCTTCACTTGTGGCATAAATACGTGTCAACCAATGTATCTCTTTTTCAGGGCAACTCTTTCTTCTCTTTCTTCCTGAATGAAACAATAAAACCTCTGATGAAAATGGAATTCTCTCTTTTGTTCAGATTAGATTGTGCCTTTTTTATGTCAAATTAAAACATCAAATGATTTCAAACAACTTGTTCTCCCCCACCCCACCTCCCTCTTGCATACCTGAACCCCCTCCCATTCTCACCATTCCCTTACACTGTTGCCATGGAAATGACGCATTGGGGATGAAAAGAAACCATAATTTTGTAGAGGGATTAATTTGGATACATCAGCAATGCCAAATAAAATCCCTGTCAAAACCTCTGCTGATTCTTTTCACCGCTCACAGATCTCTGAGAAATCTGTTCCCTGTGGTGTTTATGATTTGACAGTCCAGTGGTTTTGGACTTAGTTCCCCCCTGATACCTCTGACATGTTGACATTAAGTGGTCGCAGAGACAGGCAGAACACATGTTTCAATCACCATTAAGCAGAGGGTATTTGGCGTTATTTTAGATGGAATAGCTGGTCACAAACAGACATTTGTAGATACAACAAGCAAACAACTGTAATTACATTAGAGGGAGCGACAGCCATTTCTGGGAGTGCCAAAAAGTAGTAGTTTTCACTCCACATCTGACCCTTCAATCTATCAAAAATGTACTGATGATTGTTTACTGGTGTCCTTGTCTGGTGTCCTTTTTTCACAATAGTCATATCAGCAAGAACTTTCTACTTTTTTTCTGCACTTCTCTAAAAGTTTTGCATTTCTAATAAATGGTGAAGGGCGTTAGAACACCAAAAACAACACTTAGGCGTCACCCATACACGTCAGAAATAATTATTTTCACAAGGATATAACGCAAAGTGCAGTTTGCATGTTATCCTTGTGCTTGTGTTGGTTTTCTTCAGGTTTGCCTGTCTCCCCCTAACATCCATGTCGGTTATTCTGAGTCTCCTGATTGTCTGTAGGAGTGAAAGTGAGTGGAAGTGATTATCTGACTATTTTGTTTTCTCCCTGTGATGGACTGGCACCCAGTCCATGGTGTAGTCTTTTCTTAGCGCTCTTTGAGTGCAGGAGATAAGCAGTAGCAGACCCCTACGAGAAGCAGGCTGGTTGAAGCATGACTGAATGACTGATTAAACGTAAAGTTAAATTGCCATAATGAAATTAAAGGCGCTACATAGATATGTATTTACTTTATCTACAATCCCTGTTATATTGTTGTTTAGGTAACTTAAGATGTAATTATCCTGCTGCAGCCAGGTATATCAATTGTCCCATGATTTAACGATGAACCTGAAGGCATCAGGAGCTAATGACCAGTGTTTATGGTATGGTTGTGTTGGTGCAGCACAATGCTTTCATTCTGGAACTAAAGAAGTAAACGAAAATGTGGTTACCACAATCCCCTTTTGTTATTTGATGTGTTAAAGGTCCTATGCCATGCTATTTTTCACCATTTATTCTAAGAACTCTAAAAACATAGTATTTGAGGTTTATTTTCCCAAACTCGCCTGTTTTCCTCTGAAAAGTCACTTTCTGAGCAACTCGACACAACCGGGCTGATTTGCGACCTACTTATGCATAGTCATGAGTGGGCGTGTCTATAGACGGGACACAGACTTCTTCCTCCCCGCACGGTGACGTAGGGCCAGAGGACGGCCCGCCATCCTCCCGCCCACTTCGCAGCTCATGCTGCTTTATAAACATGAGACAGAGCATGGGGGCGGGGCGTTCACTGGTTCATACGTAGAGCCTTCGTGGGTGTGTCGGTTTACATGTCAATCACGGAAGAGAGCTTCCGGGAGGCGTGGCTTCTCCAGCTCAGTGCCGCGTCAAATTAGTCATCAAAGTGGGAATGCATCATCAATTTGTAGCAAGGTGTTTGGGCTCGCCATGCAGTTAGAAAGGAGCAAATCACCCTCTAACTAACGATTGAGGGAATCAATGAAAAAAAAACACTTTGGACATGTGTATGAAGCCCTAATAGCACTTTTATAATGTTTAAAGCACAGAAAAGTTGATTTAGCTTAACATGGGGCCTTTAACTATTAAATAATGTTCATTCCATTTCCTTTTTTATATCTTCCAAAGCTATTGAGATCAAAATAATGCAAATTGTATGAACATGTCCCCATGCTAATTTACATGTCAAGAGTAAATTAGCATGATTCTAACCAGATTTGCTTTAGTCAGCTTCAGCACTGAGCGGTATGCATCCACATCCCTGTACTAATAACAATACACAAACCTGAAGCCCCTTTATGAATCTCAGATCCTTCAGATATACCTGCACACTACATGGCTTACTGCCCATCCAGCTTAACAAAGATTTCTCTTCCCTCAGTGGAACACTGCTTACCAGAGGCTCTTGCAACAAGCTGAGATCTGTTTCACCAAACTTTGAGCAATGTTAATGCCATTTTAAATTGGGGACCCAGAAAAATAGAATGCAACAGATAGTGGAATGCGCAAAACCTTTTTTAGATTAACTTTAAAACTGTGAGGTATTTTTTTTTTTTTTTTTTTTTTTTGCCTACCCTGATCCTCAGATTAAGGCGCTCTTGGTCAGCAGTATTAATTTAGAGTACAAATTCAAAGTTTTTTAATTTATGAATTTATCTCATTCAGTTGATTCCTTTTTCTTTTAATTCCAGCATTTTCAAAGTCATTTGGTGCTATGGATGGATGATATCCAATGCAAGGGGATCTTACATAATTGAAAACATCACTGCGTTGTAGTTGTAGCGTGTTGCCAGTTAGTGCTGGATTGTTTTTTGCATCAGATTTTGACATCCTGACCCTCCACCTTCCATTGTTGTTTGTCGTCTTCCAGCACACAGTAGAGGTATAATGCTGCCCCCACAGGTCAACCAAGGAAGTGTGTTTGATGACTGAAGAGTCAATGGTGTAGACTAAGTAGATTTTTTTAGAGGATAGTAACGATAATTAAATGTAGTGTTGTTTGTGTAAAGGTACGTACACAAAATATATTCTCTGCTTTTAACCCATCCCTGAGGTGCAGTGGGCAACCACAGTGTCGTGCCCCGAGGAGCAGTTAGGGTTAAAGGACTTGCTCAACATCCCAGTGATGGCCCACAATGGGTTTGAACTGGTGACCCTCCAATTACATGCCCACTAAACCACTTGGCATTATTTTTCCATTTTCCCTTTCAAAATATTGATACTTCCTTTCATAGTATTGATATTGAGAAAACCAACATCACTCATTCTATCATAGTGTGAACTCAGAGTATTGCCCCACCTCAGTTGATGTCTTTCCAAGCTCACATTTGGCACACAGTGGGTGGCACCTTAGACAGGATATACCAATCTGTTGCTGGGCTAGGCTAAGTTTGTGGATGACGGAGGCCAAGGTCAATTCACTGCTTGGTGGAACCTGAAATCTCTTGCAGGTTATCAAAATTTCAGCTCTGAAAAGCACTTTCATTGAATTCACAACCCTTTCACACCATTATGCTGAACCTAAAGAATACTAGACTAAAGGTTCACTATTTTGTTCTTTACAAACCAATTGATGGCATGATTTGGCACCAACCTATGGGCAGCGGTGCACGTAACGTTTTCGCTTTGGTGCTCAGGGAGCATCTAGGGTCACGTTCCTAAATACACGTTTTCTTTAACCACCTCATAGAAGTGATTATGTGAAATTTGATTTTAATTTCAGCTGAAAACAAATAAAATATGAAGCTTTCACATTAAAGGCAGTGTTGGTGATTTTCGAGAGCATGATTTTGAACGTAGCTTCCCCGACGGCTCCGCCAAAAAAAACAAACTGGCTTTTTTCATTGGTCGAAGTTATTACAGGTGTACAGCTGCTGCAGATTACAGATTTTCTTCATTTCTTTTTCAGAGCACATAAGATCTTCATTTCTGTCAGGACATCAATAAAATTTCAACCAAACAAAAAATCCACTACCCTACCTTTAAATAACTTAAAACTAAATGTAAAAATATATCTGCTTTCTCAATATCAAGTGTAGTGGTGGTGCCTCGCCCCTCTCCACAGCGGGACAGAATTACAACAAATCACCTCTCAATCAGGAACCGACTCCTGTCGTTCACTTCTATCTATACCCAAATCTCAGTTGCTCTAATGTGTTTTTCATTATTTGATCTGGTGTGGATTGGTGATTTTGTTTGAGGACACACTACTTATGTGCACCCATGTTAATAGGTCAACTCTAAACTAAGCGAGAGGGCATGTTGTGTGGGTGACAAATGTTCCCTCTTTTCAATTGCAAGATGTAGAGTTTTTTCATCTGCGAGTGCACAATGTCCATTTCCGGAGAGTTTGAGAGGTGAAAAGGTCTGTCCCTTTGAAATGATAAGTAGAATCTTCCTACACTAAGGAAATGTCATTGAAGTCTTTGTTTGCCCGTCAGTGGCTCTGAGGCGTCTGAACTGGAGGATTGGTGCAGAATAGAAATGACCATGTAACCTAGTTCGAGGTCACCTAATAAAGGTAAATGTATTCATATATTTTCCTGGTTGTATTAGTTCACGCAATATGCTTCCCTTTGAAGCTCAAGGTTGCAGGTTCATTTTTGAAGTGGTTTTCAATCATCCCTTGGCATTGAAGTTTCTTTTGTACTCAGTATCTGGGCTCCATTGGGCTACTGGTCTTGTTCATTCTCAGAATATCTGCATACAATCTGACGTTCACAAGAATTATTTAGAGGTGACCATACAAAACATAAATATCCACATGAACATTGGAGTTGATTCAGGCCAATTTGAAACTTAAAAATGTGTCCCATGTATTTTCCAGTTTTTTGTTTGACTGTCCGTCCCTTGGGCTCCTGAGGTCCATCCAAACCTGCTGGGCCACAGTTGCCTTAATCAAATGTTCTCCTCCATCATCACCTGGATTAAACACTTTCACACACATGCACATACCCTTCCCTGCTGACATACCACCCCCTTCTACTTCACCACATTCTGGTTCTATTTCCTACATTTGAGACTCAGCCTACTAGACCCCCTGGTCAGATTCACAGCAGGTCCCCTCCAGCCCATCAGAGAAGTAATTCACACTCTGCCTCATTTGAGTTATTTACTCCATTACCACCCTGGACAGCCCATTTCCTGTAGCTACCCACTGAGACCTAGATCTCAGGATAGGAAACCAGGCTTCCAGCAGGACTGGCAGTGCCCTCTAACAACCCCAGCACTACACCTTCCAATCTTCTACCACATTATGACGGGTGCTGCCACCCCAATCTGCAGCTGGCACCATATGTGGGGGGTGGGGGGCTTTGCGACAAGATGGATGTGGAGATTGTGCAGCTAGCTTGTATTTGAGAGGTGTGGATAGTATGTGTGTGTATGCATGAGTGTGTCGGGCACATCTTCTCCCCATTGGTAGTATCCTGTAAGTCATTATCACACCCAAAGTCTATGCTTCTCTCAGATGACTTGATAGATTTACATGACTGTCAGGGGACCTGTGAAAAAGACAGTGTCCGGCAGAAAGATGAGAGAGAGGACCGCACTATCATCCTCGCCAAAAAAAGAAGAGGCTTGGCACAATCACACCTTAATAAAAGATGTCTCTTTTTTTGGAGGGTGGATGGAGCTCCTTGTACTTCACACAATAGGCACAAGCCTCCGTCTCTCCCATTGTAGATTTGAAATAGCCCTGCTCATCAAAGAGCCTCTCACGCTCATCTGCTAGTAAAAGAAATGATTGATTCTGCCCATCTTCTTCTCATTTCAATCTCAAACCTTGTGCCTTCTTTCACTTATTGCTTATTCAGAATCACCCGAGCTTTTATGGATTTATCTGACTGTAGTACATTGTCTTCAGATTCACAAAGTCCCAGAGAATTATGCATAACCAATCGCCAAGACTATTTGTTGTGTTATTACAGTCCTGTTGCACAAAGCAGGGGAGCTTGAAGCTGTTGTTGGACTCTGAGAGGAAGTAATTTATAGTCTGTGAATTTAGTGCCCTCTGACCTCCATCCAACTAGATTATTTAGCAGTCTAGACAGACTTTCGTTTTGCATTCAAAATCCTGTCATTTAAAGCAAACTTCTCATTTGTTGTGTTACTTTTATGGTACAGTGAAGGAGAAAATGCTTAATTATATATATATATATACTGTATATATATATCAAATATCAAATTTTTTGAGAAGGAGGTTAACTTTTACCACATTTACTTTGGTACATTAACTTCTGGCCTCATCAGATTAATTAACCTTAAAGGAGCATGTTTGAAATGTTTTTTAATTTTAATGTGTGATGAAGCGCTGTAAAGATTTGCCTTGAAAAGATTGTGTGATACATTTTGTCCTTCTGTTCTGAATTTAGACTAAAAGACAAATGAAGGTGACCTCAAATGACCCTGGTGCGCGTTCTCAACGGCTTGGAGAGGCATCCCAATACCGAAAATAAAAAAGAATGAGAAGAAGACTGAAAGAGGACAAGCACGGTTGACTAAACTACTGTTTGGTTCCACAGATACATGCAGAGGCATGTGCACAGGTCTTGCAGTCACATGAACGGTGGGTAAATAAATAAACGTGTCACAGTTGGAGGGCGGATCAGGCCGCATTTTCTCATCCGAGTCCGACCCAACAGCGTAAGAGACCCATTGAATTTATTTACATAAACCATGTATCAAAGATAAGGATAATCCATGTTTTTGTGCAGAAAAAGGAATGTTTCAACGGTGTGTTTCTTTATAATGGCTCTCCTCTGCTCCATTCTCCTTTCACCGCAGATCACTGCTCTCACTGTTACAGATAAAGCTGCATTTTTCAGGGCTACAGCTGCTGTAGCAGGAAAGGAAGAATGCTGCGTGTAAACGACACTATGTGACCAAACCCGAACACCAGTTATAAATATCTGTCTGAACCCGAGTCGTCCGGTGCTGTCGGGTCCCGTCAGGGTTTTGTCGGGTATCCATCCTCTATTCACAGTATCAACTGTGCTCCGATGATATACAAACAGTTGATGCGCGCTACCGCGGCGGCTTGGCTGAGGACTGCAGTTACCATAACCACCATTTCTCGATCCTGCCCTATACTCCTTTAAGGTGAAAAGTCCTGTGTTGTATTTTGTTCTACTTTGTAATGGACAGTGAATCCAAGAGCATTGTACCCCCTATTTCATATGCTGTTTCATTTGTATATCAGCCTTCCTGTGTATCGAACATTGGTTCCATAAGGCATATGAAAAGGCTCAAAACTAAAAAAAAAAAAAAAAAACGGAAAGGAAAAAAAAATCTAATTATTGTCTCCTATTCTGATTGTGTCATTAAACGACCTCTACAAATTAATCAAGAAACTACAAGAAAAGACTTAAAAAAATGTGGGGTAAATTAGTTCTAAAAAATAGCCTTTAAAGGAACTACAAACACTTTCGTGGAAAATGATTTAGGTGTTTTTGACACTGTATTACATTGTTTTAACTTTCCTTTTCATACTTTGGGTTAGTCTCACTTCACTAAGCTTAATTCAAACCTCTCTCCTCAATTTCTTTTCTTACCAAAACACACATGGGACCACCTCTTATTAGTTCTTATACACCTTTCTACTCATTCTTTGTGTGTGTGTGTGTGTGTGTGTGTGTGTGTGTGTGTGTGTGTGTGTGTGTGTGTGTTCTTACAGCACCCCCGATTGTGTTCCTCTCCCTGTTCTTCGTCTGTCTGTCACTCTGGCACCCTGTACACCACCAAGCCTTCAACCTGTGTCAAAACTTATGGCGCTGGAACAATGGCAGTGCTGTGTTTGGGCTCATCCAGACACACTGCTGCAAAAGCAAATGAGCCCAATACTGCCCTTTGCACAATGAATACACACTTGTTTATACACAAATCAGCCTTCACACAGAAATACACACATGCAAACCTCGGGTGAGGCTAGTATGAGTATGATCTGTCACATACGTACACAGAGGAACACACTGAATGTGGATAATAAACAGCAAAACATCAGTCTTATGTGTTTACATTATGGCATGGAGACAGATATGACACAAAACAACATGCGCACACACACAGGTACAGTGATAGTGTGAGTCATTGAGTCAGACATGTCAAAGCTTTCAACATTCAGTGTGTGTACGCATATGTGAGTGAGTGAAATAATCCATTGGTTCTGTTCTGTGCTGATTCCGAGAGCTAAGCTCTGCCACAATTATTCAAATCCAGGCTTTTAGTTGCAGCACACCTCTCCATGGGCCCATGAGCCGCTAATCTTGCCTTTGGCCCTGCATTTCAAATGGCCTTAACTCCCATAAGGAATGCATATGAAGAGGAGCCACTAGTGGCTTAATCTCCCCTGTTTAAGTTGCTGAAACGTACACCTGTCACGCTGTCTCGCTTCAGAGCTTGCAGCTACTGATAGCCAGGCTCTAAATTCAAAGGTATGTTGCTTTTTTTTGACGATCGTTCAAAGAAAGTATTTTCATGCTGTTAAGGAACGAGGCATCAAGTGAGGATGTCTGTGATCATCCCAGGTTTCCCCTTTGTGCTCTTTTACTTAAGGACACACATCTTTAATAGCAGTAAGACAATTGCTGCTTTCACTCAGGTTTTATAATTCTGTTTAGGGATATTTTCTTTTAGATAACCATGTTCTTATTACATCAGATATGAAGTTAAAATGTATTTGACACAGCTGGATTTTTACGAAAAAACACAACTGGGAAACCTTCATTATTTATCAAAAAAAAAAAGCATTAACTTGTAATTTGAGTTATTTAAAGACAACAGTCAATAAAAAATACAAATAAACGGCATTAACACAAATACAAACACATATTCATAATATTAATCATTGAAAACCTTTGCTCTACATTCTAGGTTCCCAAAGTGGGGTACGGGTACCCCCAGGGGTACACAAATTGACTTGGGGTACATGATTAAAAAATGAAATATGAATAAGAAATTTTTATTAATCCCAGGGGGAAATTGATTATGTTTCAGCCACAGAAAAAAATCACAAATAAAATAATAAAACGTTTAACAAAGACGAAAAAAAGAATAAACGTTAAATAAGTGTATAACTAAGTCACAGACTGTTAAAAAATTAGGGATCAGATACACACACATTACAGTAGTCAAAAAAAGTAGGATAGATAATAATAATAATAATAATAATAATAATAATAATAATAATAATAATAATAATAATAATAATAATAATAATAATAATAATAATAATATACAAATTGACCAGCAGGCAGGAGCCTCCATGCATTGCCACAAATTACACAATAGCCAATGTAAGAGTAACTATGGTTACAGATTTATTAAATATATATTTTTCCTCAACAGGATAGGTGAAATTCAGAGACAAATTTCATTAAATTGTATGTGACATTACATCAGTGGTTCCTAATTGTTTTGGGTCATGACCCCATTTTATTATCACAAATTTATGTTTATCTTTTTTCTTTCTAGAATTAGCTTTTAAAAATGTTTGTTGTTCCCAAGACTAGTGAAAAGATGTGCCAGCTCAGATGTTTTTATATGCCATTCTATTTTAACTAGATTTATATTTGAGAAAGTTAAAATATAGAATACAGTAAAGATTGTTTTATGTGTGGTGTTATAATTTGAAAAAGTGTAATACTTAAAACATTTCTAAAATGTTTTATTATTAAAAATTATTAGAAATTTCAGGGGAAACCATTTGGGGTCATGACCTTAATGTTTTCAACATTACATTGTTTTTTTTAAGTGTGCAGAAGTAGGGGGTACATGGCTTCAGGTTAAATGTCTGAAGGGGTTCGGGACTGTGGGAAGTTTGGGAACCATTGCTCTACATAAAGCAATGACATTCGTACATAAAAATCATTCATATTTATACTTTCTGCACTTTCATCAAGGTTTTTACAGAGGCTCAGGTCGATCTGTGAAGTTTGATACTGTAATTTTTACATGTTTTACATTTTAGTACACGAACGTGATACTAAATCTTGGAAATGTATCTAATCAGTATTCTAATTGTTTTTTTAGTTTTCATTTAGCGTCATGATGTAGTTGTGAGAAATAAATACAAAACTCTGCAAAGGTGTCTGACAAAGGATGTTTTCAAACTATTTCTCAAATATGAGAAGACAAATGTGAGTACATTTTAATGTTAACCGAGAATACAGAAACATTTTAAAATTCTGAATAATAATCTATGTTCATGCATTTCAAATTTAAAAAGCAATAAAAAAAATCTTACTACAGACACACGTTGGAGAAAGATTTTCAAAGTAAAAGCCGTGATCTCCACAAAAAGGCTTTGGTCATTTTTGGCTGCTGAAAAATTCACTGCTCCCTACACCTAAAAAAAAAAAAACACGTTAGAAAATTCTTTGCACCTCTCACACTCACTTTGTGTGTAAAGGATAGCGTACAGCTGTACAGCAGCCTCAGGTAAGACAGAAACTCCAAGCTTCTTCCACTGGGGACCAGCATGTACTCAACATCTGCTGATGCACACAAGCACACGCACACACCCACACACACACACACACACACACACACACACACACACACACACACACACACACACACACACACACACACACACACACACACACACACGCACACACACACACACACACACACACACACACACACACACACACACACACACACACACACACACACACACACTCATTAGAATTGTTTGGCTTTTCCTAGAAAACATGCTTTTGTTTAAGAATGCACCAAGAAGAGAACTTTGTGACTTGATGCAAATCCCCCAAATTCTCACAAGCACTGATGGGAACATGTGTTGATCAGGAAGGAGGGGAGAATTCATAGGTACCGAAGGATAGCACACACACACACACACACACACACACACACACACACACACACACACACACACACACACACACACACACACACACACACACACACACACGCACACACACACACAATACAGCATTCCCTACTGCCTTCTGCTGGCATGTGCGAGTACATGAATTTGCCTGCAGACTGATGCTCTACCCGTGGCCCAGCCTTGACAAAAAGGCCTTCAGAGGTTTAGTCGTACTAGCTTGCAAAAATAGTGTGTGTGTTTATTTTTAGTGTGTGCGTTGGCAGGTGTAGGTTTGGCCACACATCACAATATATTTTGCGTTTTTGTGTGTTGTATTTATATTATAGCTTCCAGGCACACAGAATCACATGCACAAAATGCACACAAACTAATTGGGACACCTCCACATACACTGACAAACATGCACAGGTTCAGGCTTGCAGAGACATTGAACGCGAACATTGCTGCCCTACATTCGGGCTATTCTTTGTGCAATTAATGAAAATGTGATGTGCTGTTTGTGCCGCTATCTGATCCATGGACACCTGCTTTCTGTTTGGAGTGAAGGCCTTATTGTGATAGCGTGGTCAGCACTGGATGAACCATAAACTTATCTGGCTTACAGAAGTGTCTTGGCAAGAGATCACTTAAAATAAGATGGTTTTTCAAAGGGAAAAAAAGCTAATAAGAGTTTTTTTTTTTTTAGATAGAAGCAGTTCATATTTCCACTAGGGGTCATTCTTTTCCAGTATTGTCTTTTTGTTTCAGTAAAGTTTGAGGGTTTGACATCCCTCTTAACTCGAGACTTTATGCAGCATGCAGCAAGACGGAAGTGTAACATTTATCCTGTTGCCTGAGCCAAAATGTCTGGGTGTGAAAAACTATTTTATTATTTAACCATAGTAACTTTGGTCTGGGGAGATTTGTTATGTTATTTTATGTTATTAGTAAGACCAGTTAGAATTTCCTCTCCTTCTACTTTTCAATTTTGAATGTTGGGACTCCATCGTAATTGTAATCAGAAAAGAGATCATAGACAATCCATGATGTTGTCCCACCATTGAACACATCTATGACACCAACAGCATAGTAAACACTACGTCTATGCTACGACTACTTCTGCTACCAGAATTTCTGTTGGCTGTTCTGTGCTTGTTTTTAGCATGAAGCCCTATTGCTGCTCACTGAGCTTTATCTTTTACCTCCATCAAATTTTCCATAGAGCTTCATTGTTTAGCTGATTAGATTTATACATCTGTAGTCACCCACCCTGCACCTAAACACATCAACTCTACTTTAGAAATACATCCTGACAACACGACCAACATAGCATACTTTGCATTGTTATGAGAGTAAATGCTTTGAAAAGTCACGGCTGCCTGTTTTTTTTAATCTGTGAGCCTGCAGCTTTGGACATTTTATTGCTCCCTCACCCTCCCTCCCTCCCAGCACCAAGCACACACACGCACACACAATCTTGTATTTCTCTGTCCATACAATTATCCATTTTTCACATCCAATTGCTCTGTTATGGTAATCGTCGACGGCTCACCATGCGCTGATTACTCACAGCTGACTTTAGATGCTTATCCCGCCTCTCCTCTGCCGTTCTCCTGCTGGCTCTTAATGCACTATTAACCCATTCCTGCTTATTAATTCTTTCCCAGTCAATCTGAGGCGTCCACTTCATGATATCTGTCATCATTTCATGCCTATTATCTCCCTGGCTGGCGTTTTTTTGTCTTTCCCGCCTCTCTTTTCAAAGAGACTCTTTAAAGTAGCACAATTGCCATTAAATTAGAAAACGGGACAATACAGATTTAGGATACAGTCACTAGGAGGCCAAGATGAATCTGTATTACCATTGTATTTTTATAGCTAGTCCATGTCATAGTTTCTCTACACTAAGATTGTGTAAACTACAATCAGTAATTAGTTAATTTACAGCTGTAATAATTCATACCATGGTTAAGTTACTGACCAGTATTTTTTGGATAGAACTGTGTGATTGATATTCTTGTCAAGACAAGTTTTAACATGCTCATCCAAATCAGAATGAAGACGCCAAGCTACATTGTCAATCTAGCACTTCACTAGTGCACCATTCCATTTTACTTTAACTTATTGTCAACTGTTTGACATTCATATATTTTTGCATATGAATCTGATTGTTCACTGTCAATAATCAAAACTCTCCTAAAAGTCTCAGTCAGGTGCCGTGCTTTATTTGGTTTAGAGCTGCTGTCAAAAGTCTGCCTGGTCTTTCTCTGGACAAAGATTCTTACTGAGTACTTTATGCTCCCTGGTATAAATCCTTGTGCAGTGCTGTTGGATTAAGTACAGGAATATTGCTCATAGTGGATTTTGGCAGCTCAATCTGGAACCACTTGCTTGTGGTTTTGGACCATTCTGAGGCATATGGAGAAATGCTGGAATCACATAAAGCCCTTCAGCTTGCAGAGGCTGATCACACATCTTCTCAGGTTCCTTCAAGACCACATAAAAGTGGAGCAGTAGCCCTAAGTGTGGTCTTTTCAAATGGAACTTCTTCTGATTTTTATACGGGCTGGTTGCACATGACTCCACAGCCGTCAATCAGTCTAAAGCAATATTTGTTTTTTGTTTTTTTTTTAACAAACCTTGCTCCCAAGGTACACTTGACCACACATTGGTGAAAAGTGCCAAAGCAATGAAAAACTAAATTACAAAGGCAGCTGTTGCTGCAAATGATATAAGACAGTCACTACAGACCTTTGGCCTAATTTATAAAACAATGCATAGGATTCATACTTCAAGTGTACGTCTGTCGAAAGGTTTAAAATGATGTCCACCAAGAAATAATCTGATTTATAAAACTATGTGAACACACAACTGCAAGCACTTTTCCCTGTTTTAAATCATAGTCTACCAGGTTGAATTACTTTATATCCCACCTTCAACAAACCAATTTGCTACCATAATGCAAAATACCTCATGATTGTTTTTGTATATCAGTAACCCTGCTGATCAATTGTGTTTTACACTCAATCAAGATACAGCACGTCATCACCGCTTTAAATAATGTGAATATCAGATAGCAGGACTTTTTTTTTTTCATTATATTTGTATTCTATGATGGTGCAGCCTGGACATTGTTGCTAGAAATATATATATATATATATATATATATATATATATATATAAAATGTAATGATTTTTTTGGGTGGGTAGTAACATTATTGGATTAACCTGTTAGGGGTATGAGATGAAATATGTCAATTGCTATTGATAGTAAACATAAGATACTGTAGAACCTAATTTCATGCAGCACTGATGGTGATATCTAAATAATCAACGTGAATATCTGAACTCAACAAAAAGCTTCAACAGAAAAAAAACTTCAAGTTCGTTTTTTATAGCCTGCTTGACAGTTTATTACAACATATTATTATCAAAAGTAAAGTAAATAAAAAAAAAAAAAAAAAATTTTTCATTTTTTTATCAAACCTAATAATTTCACTAATGTGATCAAACCACTATCCCTTTATTCTGATGTTGATTATATGGCTGTATGGTTAGATGTTTATGTATAGGCACACATACAGACAACAGCAAAGAGGCTAACAGGTTATACTGTGAAAATACATCAGCTAATGCATCTGGGCAGATCTTCAGTGATGTTCCTGGAATCCTTGGGTATTTTGAGTCTTTGACCATCATCCAGATGACCCAACCAAGGCTGATGAGACCTTGGCTTGTGTCCAAATGGCTAGCTAACAGTGAAGTGCCGTCAGGGTAGGCAAGGTAGGCAGTGCCTACCCAAGGGTGAATTGATATTTGTATTATTTGTTTTAATTATAATATAATTATGCATTATTTATTTTTCCATTTCCAATAGCCTACAGTACCTATAAGTTTGAAAGTGTCCGCATTTTGTGCGTTTCATAGCCCAAATTACTAAACAGCGCTATTTCCTGGAACAGCTGCACAGTCTTTATTTATTTTGTTTTTTTTCATTCTGCTCTAAGGCAGAGGGAGGCCACGCCCCCTCCCAAAGGCACGCTGCTCCTCTTCCTCTGCTCCCATTGTGTGATTTTGCGTGTTTGCACATGCGCAGTCAGGTCCCCAAGATGAAAACCATTTCCGTCCAAAGGCAGCGTAGAGAGCTGCCTTTGGACGAAACCGCGCTATGTTAAATGCTATATCTATGTTCACAGTACATTAGTAAATTGATGCCATGTGACCGCTGCTGCTACGTTCTCTAGCTAGTGGGCGGGATAACACTACAGGCAGGATGACAGCGCTACAGACAATAGAGAAACTTTTTTTGAGGAAAAACGACAGCTTTTAAAAGATGGAGACCAACACCTGAGTTATCAGAGCTTCAGCAAAGGTAAGATCAGAAAATGCTTCATACTTTCTACAGTGAATGGTACAAAAGAAAGGAATGGCTTTGTGGATGCTCCTCACTGAGGCTGTTCTGAGTTGTTGTTGTTGTTGTTGTTGTCATTTTTTCTGTTTCTGTGTTTCCAACACAAACAACAAATGCGCTGCCGTGTCATGAGATATAGCTTGTTGGGAGAGTATGGAGGCTATATTAAAAAAAATGTTTATGTTTCTTTAATGGTGTTTATGATGTTGATTTTGTTAGATGGCTAAATGTTTGTTCATGTGGATCTTATTGGGTTTTTTCTTTCTTATTATGAATTTTATATTTTGATAAGCGCATTGAGATGACTTTGTTGGAAATTGCTTTATACAAATAAAACTGATTTTAATTAAATTAACACTTGCCAGCAGAAAAATATGAAATTGTCATAACCCTGCCGCTGCACAGCACTGGCTGACTGGGCATGTCTAACTGTGTTAGGAGAAATGCCCATAATCAAGGTATTTTCTGACTTTCCCCCCTAGTGGCAGGTCAGCAGAAAGCAGGAGTTTAGTTACTCTTTAAGGACTTGGTCGTGCCTCCTGCAGTATCGGCCTTTGCCAAGTGCCATAGTGCAGGTGCTGATGATGTGCTCAAGGGTTACTCACTTGGAACACAAAGGGCAAGCGGGTGACTCTGCAATGCTTTATGTGGGGTTAGTTTTGGCTTGGTAGCACGTTATAAACTGCCTGGATAAGGATTCTGATGCAGTGAGGCTCGGTTTTCCAAATCTCAGCCACTGCTACACCCACCTCCCTTTACACAAGGCGCCGACGCTCCTTCCCCTTGGTGTTTAACTGGGAGGTACGTATATATAATCAAATATTCCTTACGTGTGTGTTTTTGGAAAGTGCTAATAATAATTACTTATTAGAAAACACTCCCGAAAATCACAGACAATATACTGATTAGATAAATAAACCTGTGCTTTAATCAAAAGTTGAAAATAAATAGTCCTTTTGCTCAGCAACAGAAACTAGATCCGCAGGTGTCCGCTTTATAAAAAATAAACTACAGCAAAACACCTTGCTGAAGGAGATTTTCTGATTGAATGGCTGAACAACAATCATCGGTCAACAGTTCTTAACCATTAAATTACATTTTTTTGTCCTTGGCTCATATCTTAACCTTTTTGAAGTTACATTAATAATTCAACACTATGAGCAATGTCATCTGCTTTATGAAGCACACTTGGGTCACTTTAACGACTTTACCTTGAAAACCATTTCAACATCTACTATACTCAATGGAAGTGGGAAATCACTCTATTCATGATGTTGTCAGATACATTCAACATCTTCTCTTAATTCGTAAAGACTAAGTGTTCCTTTTTCATGCTTTTATATAGAACTATCCATCATCTCCTTGCATTGTAAGAGTATTCCTTTACAATTATATACATTTGATTTATTGGAAATAGCTGTATAAATGTCACAGTTTCAACAAAGGCAAGTTGGTACATACAACTGTAAAATAACAATAATAATACATTTCATACAGCCTCAACATTCCTTGAACCGAACCTCAAGGTGCACTTTACTGTGCATAGGAAGGAAAACATCAGCAGGTGGGTGATGCATGAACAAAGTGACATTCAGATAAGGAATTCATATTCTCCCTTTGTCTGATTTGGAAAGTTGTAAGAATTATTAATACTGCCTGCCCTGAGTCTGACATTGGAGACAGAGAAGCTGTTACTTGATTCTCAAACACTTCACTTAAAGCATTGAGAATAGCCTTTAAGTTCAAGATCTTACAAGTTTTTCATTTCCTCCTCACCAGACCCAATGATTTCATTTATTGGTTAGGCCTCTGTTCTTAAATAAGTGCTGTAAGTGCTTTACGGCACTGGACTAACCTGGCCCTTTTCTATTGATTGGAAGGAGTTTTAAAGGAGTTGAGAATATCAATGGTGTAATTGCTGTGCAGCATTTAAGTGCCATTACAATGAGGCTCAGCTTACTATGGCACAGGTAAGCACCAACTCTAGTTTCATTGCCTCATCCTCCAAGCTCCATTTTATCTTCCCATCTTATTCAATACTAACCCTGACAGTTTGGCATTCACACCAATTTGCTATTCACAATTCAGTTAATAACTCCAGCCCTTTCATTGCATTAGCAATTCATCGCTTCAATGTAGAAGTCGCAGCCTAGCTGTTCTCTCACAAACGTGCTGGCCCTCTTTGATATCCAGTTGCATATATGTACCTGCAATTACTCGACCTGGTCTGGAAACTGTCAAGCATGACTGTGGAGGTACTGGAGTTATTGCAATTACACTCAGGTAATTGAGCTGCCACAGACGACAGTGTTAAACACTCTGTAGTGAGAGTTCATGTCTTCACTGTCTGATTCATTTTCACTCCCTTTCCCAGTATAATGTAATATGTAAAGTGTAGCTCCTTTCTTCAATATAGCCATACGATAATTACAAAACAGGATACACGCAGATATTCTTCTCTATCTATTAATGTAGATAAGGCTAGTCAATGCAATGAAGCAATCGTTTTAAAGCAGAAAAGTATAGAAAAATGTCTGAGCTTACAAACAACACTTAAGAAAGTCATAAGACAATCATCCACTAGGCCGTGGACCGATACTAGTTTATGCTAACCACAGTGCTGGATCCTGCTCACCTCAAACACCCTAATGCAGTGGTTCCCAAATTTTTCACAGTCCCGTACACCTTCAGACCTTTAAACTGAAGCCATGTAGCTCCTACTCCTGCACACTTAATAATAATGCAATTTTATATGGCACTTTTTTGGACTCTCAAAGTTGTTTTACAGAATAAGGCATTATTCTTTCACTCCACACTTAGTGGTGGTAAACTATTATTGTAGCCACAGCTGCCCTGGGGCAGACTGATGGAAGCGAGGCTGCCAAAGTGCACCATCGGCCCCTCCGACCACCACCAACACTCACTCACACACTACATTCATATTAGGCAATGTGGGTGAAGTGTCTTTCCCAAGGACACAATGACAGATACCACTGGGGTGACTGTCACCCCACTGTGGCACCTGAAATTCTCAGTGGTCTCCCATCCAACTACTAAACAGGCCCAGACCTGCTTAGCCTCTGAGGTCTAACAGGGTCGGGCTGGTGTGGCCTTAAAAAACACAATAATGTAATGTCATATACATTGTAGCCTGACATAGCCTTAATTATTAAAGAAAATATTAATATTCTGTATGCACAAATTAAAACATCTGAATCATATTTTGTGGCAATGCATGGAGGCTCCTAACTGCTGCTTGATTTCTAATTAATTTATATTCACATCGTTTATTTTTTTTTAATGTAGCTTCATGACAATTCCCTTAGGGGTACGCGTACCCCACTATGGGAACCTAGGTCCTAATGCACGTAGCTGCAAGTCCAGCACCACACACACGGACATAAACCCACCTGTACGTAGTTAGAACTGACAAAAGGCGTGAACAGCACCACACATACACACATGGACACATTTGCAGTCGTAGCAGACACAATGTGCTCACACCTGAATGTAAGAAAAGTTTGTTATCTGGCTTGATTGCTGATGTCAGAAATCTAAAGAGAAATTGGGCCTTATTCTGTTATCAACTTTATGTTTTAAGAATTACATTGTAAAAAGTACAAAACACAACCAAGAAACTTTAGCAAAGTAGTAACAATCTACATTTCTATTAAAAAACCATGGGAGAGCACAAAGACAACTACATTTGTGTTAAAGATTTTTACATTTGGTGTAGCAGAGGTTGGGTGTTTGATCTACGTATGTGTTTCAGTTTAGGCTAGACATCTTGCGACATGAGTCAGATGTTATTTTTCTTGAATGAATTTCTTTTACTGCTTAGGGAAAAAAAAAACTCTCTTTCATAATTTTTTGGTCTGACAAGATGATTCTTAGTGCATCTTCAAAGAATGTGCGTGGATGACTGGAGATGAGGTGAGTGTTACAAAGCTTCAACAACAGAGGTTCCAAAAAAATCATAGTTATTGTGTGGTATTCTGTTAAATATATTAGGCCAGATTTAACCCAATCCATATTCAGTGTCCTGACATGAATCTCGACTGTTGCTCTCTGTCTCGTCACTGGAGCCACAGTGCCAAATGAAATATTTTCCTAGCTCAGCACTTTTCTACTGCTGAGTACTCCAGTATGCTCGCTTCCACCCTGCACGACTCTCCTCACACTTGCTCAGTCTTTCTCCCCTCCTGCATGAACCTACCATGACTTTTCTCATGTAGCTCTTTGGCCATCTCCTTTGTTTGCCCTTCTTTCTTTACCAGAATTATTGTCTTTGCCTTTACCTCCGTCTATATCCACTAAACCTGTCTTCATAACAGTCCAAGCACTGCAGCCTGAGTCACAGTCATCATTGATGAATTCTTACTTGTCCCTCTCACACCTACTTACAGAAGTGAGGTGGAGGGTGACAATAGAGTGACAATGTGACAATCACATTTTTTTTTATTGTGAAACAGCATTTTGATCATTTTACCCTTCTATTATCCTTCAGGGGCGGATTCACTAAGATCTGAAATAAAGGGTGGTAAACCAGGTGCATCCCTAATTCCTTTAGTGGCACTGTTTCCTCACCTGCTGTGGGGAATTCACTAACATTGCACCACTAGTAGGTGCGAATATTGACGTGGTTGAGACCGCCCTTTTTAAATGAACATTTTGCTCCTTCAGTGTGGAGAGGTGAGTGCACAGAAGCACAAAATTACATTTGAAGAGGTTCAACTGGAGGCTGGTGGACATCTCTGTCTGCTGCACAAACATTTAATAATGTAGAAAATAAAATCAACAAATAATTTTTTTTTTTGTTTTAAAAACGAAACAAAAAAACAACAACAACTTTAAAACCTAACCTAAAACCTATACTTTTCCCCCCAATTTAATGTGGGTCCTCTAACTTTGCTCTTAAAACAGGTGGATTTACTGAGTATCATCCAGCAGGTCTGGATCCTGAGTAGGTCCGGAGCAGGTCCTGAGTAGTCACACACGCTCTCATTTGTGAATATTATGCCATCAAAGCACAAATTGCTGCTCAGCTGATTCTTTCCTTACGCTCCTGCCATCAATGTGACACGAGAGTTTTATGGTCAAAACATGGGGAGAATGACACAGGAGCTCACCTAAACTGTGCGTCCGGAGCGACATCCATGGATCTCTCCATCTATCCAATTCAATTCAATTTACTTTATTTATATAGTGCCAATTACAACAAAAGTCATCTCAAGGTGCTTTCAAAATATGAAATTTCTAATAAAAGGAAAAAACCCTACAAATTCACATGAACAACCATAAGCGACAGTGGGAAGAAAAAACTCCCTTCTCACAGTAATTCTTTTAACAGGAAGAAATCACCAGCAGAACCAGGTTCAGAGGTGGCAGCCAACTGCTTCAACTGGTTGGGGTTAGTGGACAGGAGGAGGAATGGAACAGGATAGAGACATAGACGATCAGAGTGTCCCAGACTAGTGGAGCCGTGAACCACAGATCAGGAACAGTCAACTCCAGCTTCAAGACACCTGAAACAAAAGAGAGAGAAGTGTGAGGAGAAGGCACAGACTGCAGAAAAACATGATACAGGAATACAGTGGAATGAGAATGAGTATGGGGTGGACATCAGTGTAAATGGTGTGTAAGCAGTGTGAGCAGTTTAATGGGTATACTAATGGTATTAGTTTTTCAGCATCACTCTGGGCCAAGATGTTTCTGATTTTAGAGATAATACGGAGGTGGAAGAAGGCTGTCCTTGTGATTTGCTTAATATGAGAGTTAAATGATAAGTCAGTATCAAAGATAATGCCTAAGTGTTTTACTGTAGGGCTGGGTGACAGAGTAATGCCATCCAGAGACACTATTTGCTCTGATAATTTCTCTCTGAGGTGTTTTGGACCAAATAAAATCACTTCAGTTTTATCCTGGTTAAGAAGGAGAAAGTTATAGCTCATCCAGGATGTGATGTCTTTAAGACAAGCCTGGATTTTTAATAATTGATGAGTTTCATAAGATTTCTTTGACAAATAAAGCTGTGTATCATCCGCATAGGAATGGAATCAAAAGGGAGATTGAATATTGGCCTATGATTGGACAAAACACTTAGATCAAGGGTAGGTCAAAGCAGTTGAGTATAGTAGTGAGTGAGATGTGAAGTTATAGTTGTGTATATTGTGCTTATTGTGTTGTGTAATCAAGCCAGTCTGGTGACAAGTGTAAAGCTTAGGTATAATGGTGGTGGCTGTGGACAGAGGGAAGGAGTGAGTGGTAATACCTAAAACAGGTATTTGGGATTAACGTGTCTAAAGTTAAGCCCAATACGAGTTTTATCCCACAGTCCAAGGCATGCCAGTGCATCGTAGACCAATGTATGTGCAAAAACCGCCCCTGCAAACCCAAGCGCTGCCCCTGACCCAAAGATGGAGCCAGGTTAGCAGAAAGAGCAGGGGCCAGGGAGCCCAGGAAACCCCCCACGACTGAGCAGCCCCCCCAGACGCCCCTAAGACCCCAAGGCGAGAGGCAGCCACCGCCCCCCACACACACACCCAAGAAAGCACCAAGGAGCCAAAGACCTCAACCCCCAACCCCAAGGCCCCCCACCATTTTTGGGATTACAAATTCCAAGAGAAAAGCTTTGAAATGAAATGTGGTGGAGTTTGGTTTTTGGGGTGACTGATACTCTCACTCTCACGGGGAATATGGTGATTATCATAACTGGGAGGGCTGGCTTCATTAAGAGCAACTAAATCAAATTTTTTGAGCCAGGTCTCAGTGAGGCATAAAAACCTAGTTGATGGTCAGTTAGAAGATATTTCACCAAGAAATATTTAGATGAACTAATAGTCCACATTTAACAGTTTTTTTTCATTATTTTGTGTTCTGTTTGTAGTTTTAATTTTAATTACATTTTTATGGTTAACTCCTATTGTGGGTTTTAGTTTGCACAACGTGCTGCTATGTGCTGCTCAGCACGGTATTTATAGGGTATAAGGGCTTATCTATGAAGGTGTCTGTAACTGCCTGCTTATTCTCAGCTAGTCATGCATGTGTGGAGCTGTGAATCGCAGATTGTAAATTTGATTTTAGCATTTGTGCTCCATGTAAATTAGGATGGACACCATCCTTTTTGTATAGATCAGGACGTTTCCAAAAAAGGTTGAAGTTATTAATAAACGTGAAATTATGGAGTTTGCAGCTGGATTACTATTATTGCACTGCATTAATTGATTTGCATTTCCTCATCCCATTTTTTTTGCGGCCCTTATGAGATCCACCTACTTTACATATTCATCAGAGGGAAACACGCTAAATGGATTGTGGGCGCATTGTGACGTGCTGAAGACGTGGGGTTTGTACCCCTTATTAGCGTGTAGAGTGACGTTTGCACACATTTTAATACCGCTAAACCTTTAGTGAATCTGTCCCTCAATGTTTATTATTCAAAAAATAATAGCTAACACAGTATTCTCATGAGAACTTTCCCACACCATAGGCATGAATGTGTGACCTACTACTCACACCTGCAAAAGTAGAACTGATATTTCAGGGTGGGGTATTTCCCGCAAGGACATTGGTAGTTCATGCAAACTAAGAGAGGAGCAAACATTTTAAAGTTTGCATGGCAGCCCTTTATCCAAATCATTCCTCATTGTGTATTGCAGTCTACTCTCTCTCTCTCTCTCTCTCTCTCTCTCTGGATAATGTCCTCGAGGAAAAGGTTTACAGTCACTGTGGTTTTAGAACAACTTTTTCACAATGAAAGTGATGTATAAGAACGTGTCTGAGAGAGGATTGTGTTGAGGAGGACCCTGATTTTGAGACAGTCTAATCTGAAGTAGTAAAGCAATGTTTATGAAACGAAAGGTGGGTCAGCAACATCAATCAATACGGTTCATTCAGTGAGAGTCATGACTGTGCACCCCACATGAGAAAAGATTTGGAGAAATATAAGATACTCTAACTAAAACTGAAAGTTTGACCTGATGGTGCCACTGCAGGAAAGGTCATATCATCACTACAACCAATAAGGTTCATGCTCTTGTGGTCATTAATGATGAAAACTATTCAAGATAAATTAATTCAAATTCAAAAGTTTGGCCTGATGGTGGCGCTAGAAAACAGGTCAAGGTTTTATTATGAAGGGGTTATTTATGTATTCAACAAAAAAAGTGCCTGACACAAAAAATTGGTCAACATTATTTATAAAATCATTTCCTGAAAACAAATATCTCTGGGAACAGATTGACCCTAAGGGTAAAAGGTGACAGGAACATTTGAGGATAATATTTCAGAAGGCCTTTGTGAGAACAGTTGAAATCGCTAAGTTAGCACTCTGAATCTGTTTTCAATCACTGTGACATGATACACTAGAGTGCCTTAAGATCAACAATCATTATCATTATACAACAAAAATAGCATCAGTGCCTTAAGTATCCCAAGGCAGAATTTCTTAATATGCCTCTACATCAGTAGGTAATGCAAGAAGTATTGTGCACGCCTTTTCCTAAAGTGTGAGTGGTGTCTTGGCTCTTCAGAGCTTGGAAATCAATGCCCCTATTGGGAGCATCACAACCTATTCAGACAGACGGACAGACAGACAGACAGACAGACCGTTGGATATACAAAGGTTATAATACTCAAAGCTTTCTCAGTCATCATTAGGTTCCTCATCAAGACACCTTTATTGGTGAGCTGGAGGCAAGAAGGAGAACAGAGAGGTGTAGATGTATTTAAGGGTGACTGTGTTTGTCTGTGAATGTGTCAGAGAGAAAGAGGGAGAAGGAGGAGACAGGTCGGCAAAGGGAGGGTGGGGGTCGAGTTTAGCCAATCCCATGCACAGTTCTCTCATCTGAATTAAGATGTGCAAAACAGACCCCAGGGCTTGGTTGCTAAGCAGTGAGATTTCCACAGAGACCTTGATGGCGAAAATCTCTCTGATGGCCCAATCCAGACAACCCATAATATTGAGAAGCACCAAGGCAACAATAGAGACCCCAAATAAGAGAGGTGTAGCCTGCTTGTTTGCTGTAATGAGGGAAATTATGCATGCTGTGCATTACAACTTCACTGTAATGCTTCACCTTGTGTTGCAGGGTTCACATGAAGCATGTAGCCTCAGTCTTCATGCCCTTTGTATCGGCTCAGCCAAAGAAATCACAAGTGTCTCGATAGAACTGTGGCGTAATCAGGATACCAAGTTTTGTTCCGCTGTCTCTATTTTGCTTCACAAGCTAAGGGGGGCACATGTCTCGCTATTTTGTAATTTGTAGTCATAGAGACATGTTGGTAAACTTGGTAACCGTGGCAGCAGGGATTCTATTTGTTTCCTTGAGAGCTCTCGAGGTCCGCGAGTGAGGGCATTTTCCTAAGGTCTTAGGGTTTTTATTATCCTCTTTCGAGGCCAGGGTAAAGCAAGCAGAGGAATTGGAGATGACCTTTTGGATTTTAAAGAGTGGAAAAAGCTAAACAAGCCAAAGTCTGTTAGTCTGTCAACAAACACTTAAAGGTCTCAGGAGATGTTGGGAGCCTCCAGGGGCCAGGAAATGCTATTCATTTGTAGTGTAGGCAACCACGGCCAAGGATGATTCAACGGGGCACATAAACAAGGACACATGCTTAGCCATTCTTCTAATAATCTGGTACCAATGTATGCAGACACAAGCTGGGGCACTGTATGCAACCGCATGTTAAAGGTTAAGTGAAACATATGAATAATTATGTGCTGTCTTACTGATTCCCTTGTTTGGAGGTCCAGATACATGGTAAATGTTAGCAATGGCACTGGAGATGTAGATAAATTTGTAGATGCATAGACAAAGGCAGCGTCTTTTTGCTTGTATCACAAGTGTTCAACTGAATGAATGTTTGTGCACTTGCACAAGATAAATGGTGATTAGCAGGAATATCTGAACATTTTTGGTCAGAGTATTATAAATCTTGCATATCATTGTTTTCGACTAGATAAAACGTTTTTTTAAATAACATACTTGTGTGTATTATTTCAGTTTAGCATGTGTTTTCATTGCAGTTAATTTTGTCTTGTTTAAGAATAGTAGGGTTTAAACTTTTTAGATAATTTCTCCCCATGTTTGCTGTTCATTATGTTGTTTCAATCAATGTGTCTTTATTAGTTGAGCTACTGTAATCTCCCAACAGAGATAAATACAGTATTCTGTAATCTAACTAAGAGCTAAAAATGACATATACTTTATACTTACAAATGTGATTATTAGCATATTATGCCATGGTAAAACCATGTGAGAGCACGGTTTCTGCTTTTAAAGTGTACGGTTGTTGACCTGCACCTTCTTTTCTTGCTACATCTTCAACAGCAGCTTCACATTTCAACTACACAGTATGGTGTTTTTTACAGTTTTAAAATATGGCTTGAAAAGGAAAAGAAAAATAATTGCCTTAATTATTTAAAAAATGCTGAAATAATAGAAAAGCACATTTTGAATGACAGTGATAGTAGTCGCCCAATGTGGCTAAGCAATTAGCTACTGCCAGGGAAGGCGACTGTGGCAATTTTTCTTGCTTAACTCATTAAAGGGGTCTCCGGCAGTGTGCTCACTCATGTCAGGCCTGCATAATTACTTTAAAACAAGGGAAGGAAAAAAATCCAAGTAGCCACTGTCTGGTATTCTTGGCTGCCCCCTCATTGTGAAATTTAATTAGGCGTTCATTTTAATAAAAGGCCATTTGGGATGAAACAGGTTGTAATGGATTTCTGATCCCCCTAAAGGCTGTCACATCATCATTTGTGGATGGACAGTGACAGGTGACATCAGGGTTTAATATAGGCAGGTATCAAAGTGCCTTAAGAAGGTGAGGGAACAATAATGGAAACATTTTTAATGAACTCAAATTAAGGATGTCTTTGATCATTGTATGACTGAGGATTCTGAGACATGTTAGCTTTTATCCAGCTACATTTTTGGCCTTGAAAATTCATCTGGACTAAATTGTATTAAATCAGTTTTTTTTTTTCATTTTTTTTTAATTCTGGGATTTTTTAAATTTAAATAATCTTTCTTTAGTCAAGGACAGAAATTGAGTCACTTGACTTTTCACTGACTAACAGTCAAATGTTTGGTATTTTGTTGTGCTTCAGAAAATCCAGTGTCATGACACTGTTTTATTTTATTGCCTGTTCCTAAATGTCCACAAACTACCCCCTGCCACAAGGGGATTTCACCTGGCTCATCATCACATAACAATAGAAATTTGTACGTAATTGGTCACTGGTGAGTTGCCCTAGGAATGCTGAATGCAATTGGAAGCTGGTCTAACCCACATGAAATTCCCACAATACTTTAATATTAACTAATTCTTATAAATACACATTAGAAATGTGAGCCACACAAGGTTGACCCTCTTAATGACCGATAGCCTTTTTTTTTACTATGACAGGATGGCAGACTAGAATAGAGAGTTTAAAACCCCAAGTGGAAAAAGGATTGTGAGGTTAGAAAGAAGACTAATGAAAACAAAACAAAAATTTGCTGAACTCAAGAACCACAATGCCAAGTTTATTCCTTCCTGTACACATATTAAATAAAGCACAAAAACTAGAAGTACTTTGTGATTGGTGCAAAGAAAGATTAACACACTTTTGTTCAAGAACAACAATGTTTTAGTGGAACTTTTAAAAGCATGTAAAATAAATATTAAAAGGCTGCTCAAAACACATCAGACTAAGGGTGTGCGATAAGATGATTTTAGACCCTTTGAAGGATTAGAATGTACAACAACTATGATCTCCCAAAGCACAGAGATCGTTGAACTGGCCGTAGTGCACATTTTATCCCTTGCAGTGCTGTGTCTGTGTGTCATATGTCTGTGTACTAGAGTGCGAATCGAGCCACATTTTTCATCCAGGGCTGACCCGACCTCGACAGAGCAAAACCAAACCTGACAGTCATTCAGATACTTATATCAGAGCCCGACCCAAACCCGGCAATTAAAATCTAATTTCTTTCCTCATACAAATTACATATTTACATTTGTTTTAGTCATAAGCTCGCTTTAATTAAGAAACAACTGCTAATGTACACAGAACAGATCAGCACACGGGGTAACAAGCAAACACAAACATGTGCACAAGAGACCCAGTGGATCTATTTACATAATTCATGTGTCAAAGGTATAAACCATGTTCTTGTGCAGAAAAAGGATTGGTTCAATGGTGGATGGCTTTAAGGTTGTCCTCCTCTGCTTGATGGTCCTGCCTGCAGCGCTGAAGTTGCACTTACTACTACTGCTGCTGTTGGCCGGAATGGCAAGAACGCTATGCACAAAGATACGAAGTGACCGAACCTGACCACCCCTCCTAAATATCTGTCTAAACCCGACCCATCAGATACCATTGGGCTTAGGTTGGGTATCCATCCTCTACTGTGTACCCATGCACAGCTGCATCTAAAGTAGTTTTCTTTTACTCAGTGAAATCGCACTATTTGCTAGTCCACATCATGTCACCTCTACAGACACACCGATGATCCAACCAGAGCGAGCTGCAGGCGGTGTCTTAGTGTGTTTGCTCCTTCCCTTTTTAATCTTTAACCACAGATCAATGGCTTATGAAAGTGAAAGTCAGGAGTTGGTCTCTAAAATAAACAATCTCTGTAATGTGGTAGATGGATCCCCGACTTAAGCCCAAAATTAACCACGGGCTCCGACAGATATTTAGAAATAATATTCGGACCGAGCTTGGTCATAACGTGCACTTTGTGCCTATCGGGCTTGGCTCAGGTTCTGTTAAGGCTCTGTTGGACGCGGGCTACCTCGGACAGAAGAAATGCATCCTCGTTTCAAAATTCAAAAGGCAAGAAAAAAGGTGTTTTGCCAATCTAAATCTCCCCAAAAGAATTGGCACCCCCTGGCAGAAATTTGTATTAAATTTTATTTTATTTATAAAGTGCAAATTACAACAAAGTCCTCTCAATGTGCTTAACAAAATGTAACGTTCATAGTAAAAAAGAAAGATCCAAACAAGATCCACATGAACAAGCATTTAGCGACAGTGAGAAGAAACAAGTTCAGCTTAACTACATCCCGCGCCAAATAGCACGTACCACGTTACTGAGAATTCAGTGAAATGACTCGGTTCCACCAAGTAAAACAGAGATGTGCAACGTAAAACCATAATCTACATTGAATTGCCTTTGAAGCAATATATCACACGACTATGTTCCAATAAATTTAGAAATTACCGGAAAAGGGGGTGGCACCCCTGTGGCACATACAGAGAAATGGGCCCCATTCATATACTGGTATGTGTTAATGATTCGGTACCACCAACTGTCACAATATTTGACTCACAAATGAATGAGATTGTAATATTCGTTGAATTACCTTTAAAACTAAATGTCACATGACTAGGTTCCCATCAATTTGGAAAATACCGGAAATGGGGGATGGGCCCCTGGGCCTCATTTTAAAAAAAAAGGGCTCCGAGCGTCTCATCATATTCATTCATAGAGTATTCATACCAAACTGCATCCCAATCTAAGGAGAACTAACGGAGAAGTAGTCATTTGAAAAATGGGGCACCCGGGGGCCCCCTGGCACCACCATGACATGTACGGGGTAATGGGCCGCATTTATATATTGGTATGTACCAATGATTCGGTACCACCAACCATCGTAACTTGCAAATATATGAGAAATCCACTTTGTTTTTCTTTTCTTCTGGGGCCCCCCTAGGCCCTAAATCAAAAATCGGGCTCTGAGCGTTGATACGTACACATTCATAGATTATACCTACCAGATTTAAGCCAGATCCGTTCACGAATAACAGAGGAGTAGCGATTTTAACTAGTGGACACAACAAGAAGAAGAAGAACAAAGAAGTAAAACAAAGTGAGTGGCGTTTTGAGGTCCGGTAGCCCCGCCTAAAAACCCCTTTTTAACAGGAAGAAATCTCCAGCAGAGCCAGGTTCAGAGGTGGCAGCTATCTGCTTTGACTGGTTTGAACAGAAGGATGAACAGAACAGGATAGAGAGATAGACCATCAGTGTCGCAGACTAATTGAGCCGTGAACCATTGATCAGGAACTGCCAGCTCCAGCTTCAAGACACCTGAAACAGAGAAGTGAGAGAAGAGCGAGGAGAAGGCACTGACTGCAGAAAAAAACATGATACAATATTAGCAAGTCCGCCTGCATGGTTTTGGGCTAGTGGTTATGTTAACGTCCAACTTCTCGCAGGATCTGCCGTGGTCTGAAAAGCTACCACTACAGACGAGACTTTGTATTGTACTGGGCGCACGTCTGTGATTATGACATAATGCATTCAGGAAAGGCAAAGCTCGACAAGGACAATATATCCGTGTGATAAAACAAGTAAGTGCTTGGAGATGGAAGAAAAGCAAAGGATACGGTCGACATGAAGTGTTCAAAAGACTGCTTAAAGTAGGATTTTAATAAATGTACTACCTAAAAGAAACATATTAAAATCAATAGATAGATGCTGCCTTGTCATGTAGCATGAGCACACCTTACTTTAATGTTATACATTGCTTCTTACTTTCTTACTAATGTGTTAACCCTAAAATAGACTCGAGACGTGCATAAAGTATTTCCAACCTCTCACAAATATTTGATTAGTTGAATGTGTTGATTTCCCTTTTAGCATTGAATCTTGTTTTCTATAACAAGGGTGATACACAGAGTAGGAGCTGGTGGCCTAACACTAAAAAAAATTCATATCACAATGTAACTTTTATGGGTAAAAATATGATTTAAAAAAAAACACACCCATGAAAGAAGGGGGAGGGCAAGTATTAAAGTCTTGAAGGTATCAGTTTCTTCGGCAAAGTGAAACTCTGGGACACCAGTTGAGTGCTTTAGATCTAGAAGAAAAACACTTTGCTTTAAAATATGACTGTATTATCTTATGTATCATCTAAAGCATGTGTTTTTCAATTATATAAAAATATCTTTTGAAACCCCTATAAATACAGGTCCCTTTTCATATCTAAAACATGTATAAGAATTCTTAAAACATTCACAAAGATCTAAAATAAAGGGTGGTAATTTAGTTGCTTCCCTAAATCCTTGAGTGACGCAATTTCCTCACCTGCAGCGTAGCAATTATTAGTGCACAAGCAGAACTAGTGCAGACCGCCCTATTTAAATGAGCGTTTTGATCGTTTAATGTGGAGACTTCAGTGTCCACAAGCACTGGCATTTGAGGAAGTTAAATTTGAGTCAGATGGACTTCTTTGTGTGCTGCACAAACTTGTAATAATGTAGAAAACTAAATAAACAAATAAAAAGTTTTTTTTTTCTGTTTTTTTGTTTATTTATTTTTTTAAACAACAACTTTAAAACCTAATGATATTTTCCCCCCTCATTTAATGTGGGTGCTCCATCTGGTCCTGTAACTTTGCTCTGATCAGTGCATGCTAAATAGGCAGATTAGGACAGAAACCATCCTATTGATCTACCATTGATCTGAGTTAATACAGTTACACAGTCTGTAAATCAGTCTGCATTCTTTGAAGATGATCTACTGACCATCATCCAGTTTGCTGTGTCGTACGGACTCTCGTATGTCACCATCAGTGATCTGCTGATTCTGGCCTGACATCAACACGACACAAGACTTTTGACGGATAAAACAAGGAGATCAGTGGAGCAGTGAGTCCGAAGCGATATCGATTCATGGTCATATGCATATATCCATCTCTACGCACAGTGACCCTCTTGCTCACTCTCTTTCTCTCTCTCTCTCTTTCGCTCTCTTTCTTTCTCTCTCACACACACACACAAACACACACACACACACACACACACACACACACAATTGGAGCCTTTTTTTCCATCTCCGCTGTGTTTTCCGTCCACATTTACGGCAGTGACGATGCCTGCGTGTGTGTTTGCACCTCCTTCTCAGTTGTGGTATTTTCTGGTACTAAAACTATCACCCGCAAACAGTTCCAGATTTCATGAATTGCATTGCTCCCTCTGCATTAATTTATATGCATTTACTCCTCCCATATTTTTGCTCCCCCAGGGAGATCCGCCTACTATGCATATTCATCAGAGGGAAATGCGTTAAATGGAATAAGGGCGCATTTAGAAGCGCAGCGGCGAAACACACCTGATTCCCTGGACTCCTTATTAGTGCGGGGATTGACGTTAACCACTAAACCTTTTGTGAATTCGCCCCTCAGTTGGGCTATAGTGGGGATAAACAGCTGATAATCTGTCTGGGGTGTACCACCTGTAGGTCCCTGCAACCCTGAACAAGAACAAGTGGGTGGGATGATGAATTAAATAATGGATGGATAGATTATGGAACTTCACTTACGCAGCTCTTTAGCATCACTGGAAAGTTTATGAAGCACTTTATGTTGTTGCTAAATTCAGCACTCTCACACTGGTCGAGTGGCCATTCAAGGCGCTAGTCCTCTATTTAGAAGGCAGCTTGAGGTTCAATGCCTTGCCCGAAGACACTAAACCATTTGTTAGTTGCAGCAGGCAAATTTTAAATTAACAGCGGTAAAAGCTTTTCTCCCAACTTTACACAGTTTCTATCCCCTCAAAGAAAACAGGTCAAAAAATGTTGCTCTAAAAGAAGATAACCCAGGCTTTTTGCATTTGTTATAAAAAGCCAAAAACTGCTGAATGCATGAGTAAATTGTCTTAAGAGTGAGACTGTTTTCAGCTTACATATTGTGCCCTTTTGCCTTGTGTTTTCTTTGGGCCAACTGCATGTGGGTATTCATGGTCTTTTGGAATTTTCAAGACCATTGCACATCCTAACTCTGTACCTGTGCCAAAAATGGGAAATAATAGTTACAAATCAAAAATCTCTTTTGCAAATGGTCTAAACTAACATTCAGTTTATGATCTATGTGGCAAGTGTTAAGTTGTGTTTTTTCATGTGGTTTGCAAAAACTGGCTCTCCTTTTTTTTAGAGCTGTGCATGTATAATATAATGTGTTATCGTGTGCAGGGACAAGGAAAGACAAGTTTGTTAAATGTTTATGTATTTCCTTGTTCTGCTTTGTACACCATACACTATCAAGTATAACTTAAGCTTGGGACATTTGTAGAACATATTTTTACTCCTATGGTTACTTAACATTTTGTTGGTTGTCTGTTAATTCAGTTGGTCATTCTAATGCTAATGTTTCCAATAACGGAATACTTCTTTTTCTCACTGGAGTAATACTTTAAACTTGTCTGCAGTGACCAAAAATTGTAGTTTAAGTGGACGGTGGAGACAATGAAACCAGCAGTTGTGACCTGTCAGGGTGCAGAGGCCTAGCTGAACGTGACCCGCTTTGTGCCGAATGGCAGCAGCTGATAGCACGACCAAGGCTTTGTGTGGCCTCACCTGTGATGAGGCATTCTGTTTGCAGGTGAAAGGCTCCATAAGCTGGGATGGCACTCAAACTCACCCAACCACACACACATACTCTTCCTCTTTCACACCTTCTCTCGTACATCTTTTCTCTCAGCTTCTTCCTCTTTCTTATCCCAACCTTTTGTGACAGATCCAGGAGGTGGGTGGTGGCACTGGCACATTGTTTCCGCCTCCTCTCTCTCACCTCGTTCTCTCTTCTTCTAACATGCAGATCTACACCCACACATGGGGTTATAATTAATACCTCTCCCATATCCATATTTGATATTCTTTGCTCAAGAAAAAAAAAAAAAAGAGAAGAGCTGGAGCTGTTAAGAGCAGGAGACGAGTGAGATAGAGGAGAAAGAGAGAGAGAGAGATGCTAAAAAAGATCTCTGAGATTAATTATTGGTGGGAAAGGGGAAGTAAAGGGATGTGTCCTGTGAAAGCAGCAAACTCTGCACAATGTGGCACACTTCATTTGAATAACGGAGCAGTGTGTTTTTCTTCTGTATGTGTGTGTGTGTCATCGTGGCACCTCTCTACCTGAAATGAAGGATAACTAGCCTGCCGGATTAGAAAATGCACCATCTATCCTCAGAGTTCTTCCCTCCTTTCCTTCCCCCCTCTTTACCTTCTCCCTATTATTTGTATTCAAGGTTTTTTGAAATGACATTGCAATCTGATGATGCACCAGCCCATTATATTGTCGAGCAGGACAAATACCCGAGCGCTTTTCTGTGTAGAACTAACACAATTTTTCCATGTCAAAGTGTGTGTGTGTGTGTGTGTGTGTGTGTGTGTGTGTGTGTGTGTAAAACCAAGTAAGAGTCTAGGGAGGAGTGGGTGCATGGTGGTAATATCGGTCCAGGGTGGAGGCGAAGCCTCTGGAATGCTGTCATTAATCCTGGAAGATGGCCGTCGCGCACTTGGATTATTAGAGAAATAAATTTGCATGCTGCATATGAGCCAGGTGGAAAGCACTGAAGGCACAAATGATATTTCTCCGACGGGCTGAGCGGGTGAGGTGAGGCTAAGACCTTGTTTTTTTATTACACACACACATATATACAAGCTGACATTCCTATTGTTATACATATTCACCCACGACAGTTAAGTATAAGCAGGAAGACAGTCGTCAGAGATTAGGAGTACATTTTAGAGCACAATACAAGTATATCAAAGCAGTGTAAATAATACACTCACACACAGTAAAGTGTGCTTAGATTTTGTGAATAGAGACAAAACCCTGAGGACAGAATGCTGATCAGAGGCATGCAGAAATATTTCTGTGCAACCCGCTTTGTGTTTGTGTGTGTATGTGCGTGTATTCTGCAGGGTCCTCTGGCTCTGGGCTGTCCTCTCACCCTGCCAGTAATGGTCCATGCAGGCCCAGCTTAATGGGGTGGACACTGGTGTCAACTTCATTACTTTACATCTCCTGCAAAGATGGAAAGTCCCTCCTAGCGTGCACTTTGACCATGCTTCGTTAGCGTTTCTCATCCCCTTTTCCTTCCCCTAACCTCTGCCAATAAGAAGGAACACATTTTTTGATGTCTACGGATAAAGGAAATATTTAGTGTGAGGAGGAGGTGAGGGCTTGGTGGAAAAATAATCACTGAAAATAAGGACACTGACTCAATCAGTCAACTTTGTATGTAGTATGTATCTCGTCACTGCATATTTCGACCAAACTAAAGGTGACAATATCAAGTTAATGGGACACTATCTAACAAATACGTGATGCCCACAAAGCTAAGATACTTCAAACAGGTATTCAATAACTCTATAAACTACAATAAAATAAGCCATTATTAACTACATACCTCTAACAATTTGGCTTGAGCTCAATAATGTATGAAGTCTTTCAACAAGTCTGGTACTTGGGGTTCACATGATATATCTCAAAATCCTTTTAAGATACACCGTTCTCCTTTGTTTTATTGTTTTACACATTCCGATTTTGAGTTATATAGCAGTGTAGAATGACCTATGAGAGAGTTATCTATGACCATGAGCTTTAAACGAATGTAGGATGTTGTATCAAATCTGCTCCTCAGTTAGCAGGTCATTAACACCCTCTTTTAGAAAGTGGCTGCCTGGAGGGGCGTCTGTTAGCATCTATAATGTAGTCTTAAATATTAAATGATTTCGAAAAAAATACATATCAAATGTCATTAATTACAGATGCACTGGAAAGGTAAAGTGGGATTTTCAAAAGTAAGAGCAGGCTTTGGTTGACCTGAGAAATGTAGGAAATAATGTTCCACTTGTCAGCAATATTAGCAAGCAAGGAAAACATAGGCAACATAGTTTCTGTTGGAATTATTGGTTAACTGTGCATTTCTCAAATAAGATGCAACTCATCCTTATGTCTTTAGTTACAGAATGGAGAGTTGACCTAAGTTTGGTGGTGTTTATACAACATTTTTCCATTACTGTACTAGATATAGTTCACTGTTTCTTCACAACATTTGCTCTAACCATCAGGCAGTGAAATATTTTAATGGTTGTCTTTGTCACAACTTTAAGGGCCCTATAGATGTGAGTCATAGACCATGTAAAATCAATGTACAAATTGCTGGCCTACACTATTACCACATGGAGCTGCAAGACCTTTATTTAAAAAAACAGTTTTTTTAAGTCCAAACCTGAATTGCAGAGGTATTGTCAAACTTAGCTCACTGCAGTTTGTAAGAGGTTTAACCACTACAAGATCATCATTTATTAATCCATCTCCTGTACCATCTTTTTTCTGTTCAGGGTTATCCTTCTACTGGTGAATATCTCCCATCAATCGAGTTTTAGCAGTGCTAACAAAAAGAGCCCATTTTACCTACAGCTACTCCAATGTCCCTGGCATACAGTATGTGATAGAGGATTGTGTGAGGAAGTCAGAATACACAGAGGAAATGGATGCAAGTGTATCGTGAACAATAACTCCACACAGTAGTTACAGATCTCCCTCCTGGTAGTTGAACTGAGGAAATTCTTGCTGTAAGGCAGAAGTGCTAACCCCACCCACACCACTGAAACTTTATTTTAGGTGTGCACAGAAAGGTTTTTTGACATCTTAAAGGGGACAAATAATTAATTAAAAATCCACTTTTGCAGTCTTTTTGACCACATACAAGGTAACTTGAGTGTCCACCGGCACACAAAATGTGAAATAAATCCATCCAGTTCTTTATTTGTGGTCTGTGTAAGTCTTACAACACAGAGAAGAGTGCTGCGTTTCAAATTTTCTACACTTGTGATGTGCAATCGGGAAGGAAAATACCCTGGTATCTCCACCCATGGACTCCACCCCCAACCTGATGAAATCTTTTGCGAAAGTCCACCATTGTTTTTCTCGCTAGCGGAAGAGTGATGGCTACCTGTAAAACAAAATACAGAACTTGCCTACTGCTGGTGCCGCGCCTCCACAGTGAACATACACTGCAGTGTATGCACTATTTGTTCATGCAGAGGTATACTTCGCTCTTGTGGTTTGTGTATGGATAGCAAAAATAAAATCGCTTTGGTGATCACTGATCCCCCTCGTAAAAGAGCGAGGAATGAAGTCAGCGCTTATAGTCAAGCCCACTCATGAATATGCATTAGACCTGCTCAGAAAGTCACTTTTCAGAGGGCTAAAACTCTGGAAAACAGTTGAGTTTGGGAAAATAAACCTCAAATAATTGAGCATAGCGTTAGTTTAGACAGGCTGCGGACATCAAGCCAGCCACACCTCCAATCAACCAACGGCCCAGCCCAAAAGGTATTGTAATGATGTGACACGAGTCGCTACAGTTTTACAGACTTTAATGGAGGTCGTAGTAACATGCCAAAAATAAACAATCAAGCACAAAAAACTGTATTACACCGTCATACACTCACACTACCGTGGGAACATAAGCCAAAGACACACATTGGCAGAGAAAGCTGCACGTAACCATGATGTCTTTTCGGTCATTGGAAATCTCAGTATCAGTTAACCACTGACTACACACAAGTAGAACATAACCAGAGCATAGAGCCCAGTCCATTACAGTATGCAGACCAGAGCGGTCTGCGTGGAGGGCAGACCTGGCTGAAGCACGCAATCATATTTGTTCTCTGCATCCAGCAGCAAGTGAGGAATGAGCAAAATCACCAAATAATATTCAGTGAATGTGAACGCTGAACAACAAAACCCAACACAACAACACCGACAACTGAGCAGGAAAATGAGGCCCGAGCCTTGCCCAAACTCTGGACTCTTTAAACTCTAGCTCATGGAGGGAAAGGGAGAAGTGCTCTCCCTGCCCTGGGCTTTTCCACGTGGGCACTTGGAAAAGCAAGGAGTACCCATCACAAGTCCACATTTCATATTGCTCAGCTGCCAGCCGGCTAACGTTTGGGGGGTCTATCTGGCCGCTCTCCTTGCTTCAGGCATTCCGTGAGGCCTCATGGAGGGAAAGGAAAAAGTGCTCTTCCACGCCCCCTGGGCTTTTCCACGCGAGTGTGTGGAATAGCAAGGAGGACCCCGTCTCTTTGGTTTAGGAGAACCCATAGCAAATTCATATTACTCTAGCGTGGCGTTGCATGGTGTCTTGGGGGTTTCTGCTAACCGCTCTCCTTGCTTTAGCCTTTAGGCAGGGCTCAAGGAAGGTCAGGGAGGAGTGCTCTCCCTACCTCCGGCTTTCCACGTAAGCCTGTGGAAAGGGCAAGGAGGTCCCGTAACAGACCCATACCGCCAAGTGCAAGGGAAATTTATTTGTATAGCACATTTCATACACAAGGCAACTCAATGTGCTTTACATGATAAAACATTCAATTGTTTAAAATCAATAAGAACATTTAAAATCATCAGTAAAATCAATTCAAATCATCAACAAACACATTACATCAACAACATGACCAAAAATATCTCTCTCAATCATATGCAGTAAAGAACTAACTTTGATTTAAAAATATTCACATGTGATGCTGACTTCAGCTCTGCAGGGAGTTTGTTCCACTTCTTTGCAGCATAACAACTAAACGCAGCATCACCATGTTTACTGTGAGCACTGGGCTCCACTATCTGACCTGTGTCCATAGATCTGAGAGACCTGCTGGGTTCATACCTGACTAACATGTCACTGATGTATTCTGGACCAAACCCATTCACAGATTTATACACCAGCAGCAGAACTTTAAAGTCTATTTTGAGGCTGACTGGGAGCCAGTGTAAAGACGTTAAAACTGGAGTAAAGTGTTCTGACCTCTTTGTTCTGGTTAAGACCCGAGCTGCAGCGTTCTGAACCAGCTGTAGATGTTTGATGCTCTTTTGGGGGATTCCTGTCAGAAGACCATTACAATTGTCCAGTCTGCTGGAGATAAAAGCATGGGCCAGTTTCTCCTGATCTTTCTGAGTCATTAAACCTTTCACTCTGGAGATGTTCTTTAGGTGGTAGAAGGCTGTTTTTGTGATAGATTTGATCTGACTGCTGAATGTAAGATCTAAGTCAATCAGAACACCAAGGTTTTTGACTTGGTCTTTAACTTTTAAAGATCGAGACTCAAGATAATTGCTGACAGCAGTCCTCTTTTCCTTGTTACCAAAGACAATCACCTCCATCTTGTCATGGTTTAGTTGAAGGAAGTTTTCACTCATCCAGCAGTTTACTTTTTCTAAGCAGTCACACAACACCTCAATGGGACCATGGTCATCTGGGTTCAGTGATAGATATAGTTTTGGGTCATCATTCCTCTATTGTTGCTCTGTTCACTGTAATAAACTATAACATTGTAGTTGACTCCTCCCTCAGTGGTTGAAGCTGTTCAAGCTTTTTGTTATTTTGCTGGTTTGTTCTGATGTTTGACCTTATTGATTGTATTTTTTCATTGAAATATAGAGCAAATTCATTGCATTTTTCAGCTGACAGTAATTCAGGGGTTTTCTGATCTGGGGGGGTTGTGAGCTCAAAGGTGCTGTATAAATCTTAATGCACATTTATTTTGACTGAAGCGGTCCTGACTGAAATATGTTTTTGGGGTTCTTAGAACAAATGGAGATAGTTGAAAAACTGCATAATATGTCCCCTTTAAAATGCAGATGCCAAGGATTCAGATTAGGCTTTACACAATCACAATGTATGGGTCAATCTTCAATCCAAGCGTTAAAAAAAAAAATGAGTAGGGATGGTTAACGAATTCAGTACCGACCAAATTCCTTTGTACTACCTGGTACCGATTTACGTAAAATCAAATAGTCCCGTGTTTCCCGTGCAGGACCTCAACACAACAAAGCACTCACAAGAACATAATGACATCAGTAGCTGCGGGATCAGTAAACATGGCTTATAGTAAGCAGTCCAAACTATGGCTCGGCTTTTTAAAATACGATGCAGACCAAGCATCTGCTGAACCTCCATGCAAAAACTTGACAAGTGTAAATGCGAGCTTCTCTCCGACACTTGAAAACCATTTAATTTAGTCCCCTGAACAGCGAGCTGTGTTGACGACAAGAAAGTCAGAGACCAAGCTGCTAAGGCAGGCAACACGACCTATGTGAAGCCTCCATCAGTGCAGCAAATATATATTTCCTGGTTTTGTGGCATCGGAAAACTTGCTGTTGCTTAAAGGTCCAGTATTATGTTATTTTTCATTTGTTCTAAGAACCCCCAAAACATTTAAGTTTCAGCCCTCTGAAAAGTCCGTTTAATGATGCTTCTAAAAACTGGCTGTTTTGGGGCCTTCATGCATATGAATGAGTGGGTGGGTCTGTATAGACGCTGACTCCATACAATAGCTGATCACTATAGCAGTTTTCTTTTGCTAAGTATGAAGGTGGCTGAGTCATTGCCCAACAAGATTTATTTCAGATTAACAAATTGTTATATCTTGATTTTATTTGTCATTAATCATTAATAGCCTCTATAAAAAATAAAAAAAATAAGTCTTTGTATATATATATATATTTTTTTTTTCAAAGCTATAGGGAGCCATTGCAAAAGAGTCAAAGAGTCACATTCGGCTCCAGAGCAACAGGTTGCAGACCCCTGCCATAGGATCAGGGCCAGCCCGTTATTATAGGCAATATAGGCAAATGCTAAGGGCGCCATACAGCCAGGGGGCACCAAATTGGCTAAGTGAAAAAACTAAAAAAAACTTACAACTGATAGCACTGATATTGGCATACAAAACTTGACAGTATTATTAATAATTAGTTGTAATGACAATACAAAAAAGTTTTATTCCCGTCTTAAAGCTGCAGCTGTTTTACTTAAGTTGAATTATTGTTTGGTTTGTTAGTTTTTTTTCTGCAATGCCTTACTTTAATATTAATAATTTGTATTTTGAACCTGTTACTAAAATGTATATTTAAATTGGCTTTTATTTTTTGTTTGTGTTATTTTACATGTGTATGTGAAACCCTTTTATCACAATAAAAATGTCCAAAAAAAGTAATTTTGCTTATGCTTTCTCCTTATGTAAAGCATCTTTGAGGGTACGGTGAAAACAACTACACAAGTGTTAGGCGCCTAAAGAATATCTCGTCTCACCACGTGCGCCAATGAAGCTAGGGCCGGCACTGCATAGGGACACCAGCAAGCACAGCCAGACTGACTGCAACAAGTACAGAAAAAAAAAAAAAAAAAAATATACTAAGGAAGTTAATTAAAATGAGAGGGCACGTGGGAGGAACACAACAGGGCTGATTAATGTGCGCGCACACACACACACACACACACACACACACACACACACCCAGATCTAAACAAACAACCCTTATGACATCCAAAGAGACAATTATTCATTCATTCTTTTCACAGTTTAAAGGTCCCATCATCACCTCAACCACCTGTTTTTTGTTTCTTTAGTCTAATGTATTGCAGTTGTGTTCTGTGTTATTATCATCAAGCTTAGACCAAAATTAGCTTTGAATACAAATATTACAGTAGATAGAAATTATTGTTATCATGCTTTTTGTCATTACCTCAAATACAGTAGCTTCCAAATGCATTCCGAAATTAGGAAAAATTCATTAAATAAAATTTTAATTTAACTACATCTGCAAACCAAGCATTTTTTACTAACTGATTAGTAACCAGTATCAGAGTAGTTGTGGAAACATCTTACTTGCGTTCTCAGTTCTCCGTGACCTGAAAATTGGCTTTGCATGTCCATTGCCGCATCTTTGTCAGTTATCTTTCATCTCTTGGCCTGTGCCTATAGGCAGAGAGTGAGCAGCAGGCGGTTTAATTCTCCTCTAAAGCCCCTAGTTAGGCATGCATATATTCCTATTATAGTCAGAGCTCTCGGAACAAGACAACAGAGAGCAAACAGAATGACCTTGAAATATTTATCTCCAGCCTCGCTTCAGAGAATTAAGTTTGGTGTCATGGGCAACTTGCAGCGATCCAGCTCCACTTTGAGTGGAAGTATGCATCCACATGTACACACATGCATTAAGTACACATACAGAGTGTCACACAACCAATATTCTTTGGCGAGTTGTGTAGACTGAGACAAACAGCTCATGCACCATATTGTTGTGTTGAATATTAAAGGCAATCAGCGATGACAAGACTTTGATTGGGACAATAAAGGCCGATGAGCAGGATCTTAGAGAATAAGATAGGAGATGGTACATGCTTCTTGTGCATTTGTCTATGTGTGTGTGCCATGGAAATACACCACTAGAACCAGAACACAAAGCCAGGAGCTAATACTACATGTGTGTCCATTTGTACATTGTGCTTGCAGGAGCTCTCTGGGTGAAGAAGGGTAGAAGTGATAATATTTTCAGATTAAAAGTTAACAAATAATGGGGGGTGGGCGCGCTGGGGGGTGCTGGCGTCTGCGCCTGGGTTGGGGCGGGATTGCTTGGTGCTCCGGGATGGTGCTCTTTGCTGGGGGGCGGCTCTAGCTATTCCGGTGGTTGAGATCGGTATCGGTCGCTTGGTAGGTCTGTCCTGCTATCTGCAGAAAGGATTCTGCGCCTTTGGCTGGGGGCTGCTGCTCCGCACCGGTTGTGTTCCGGGGTGGGGGGGGGGCATTGCCCCGTGGCTTGCGCTGTCCGGTGGGGGACGGGGTTGAGGCTGCTGCTCTTTCTGCTGGCTGCATCTGCGAGCCTGGGGCTGTTCCTGGGTTTGCAGTGGCGGTTTTTGCACTTTTACTGGTCTACGATACACTGGCACACCTTTAACTTTAAACACATTAATCCCAAATAACTGTTTTAGGTATTGCCACTTACTCCACAGCCACCACCATTATAGCAAAGCTTCACACTTGTCACCATCAGTATTGTGCTAGTTGCTGAAAAAAATTAACTAGTTACCGTTACTAGTTACTTCACACATTGATTACTTACACCAAAAAGTAATGCGTTACTGGAAAAAGTAACTATTGAGTTACTTAGAATTAAAGAATGCATTATGTATTTTGGGTCATTTGTGTCCATACAGCTTCATATCAGTGCTGTAAAAATATAATAATCCACTGTTGATCAACTGCTATAAAACAACCATAAATGATGTGCATATAAAGCACAAAACAGCTGCTCCAAAATTAAAACAGTAATTTTTCAGCCTTAGCACAGTAATGTAAAGTAAGCTGTGCATATTCCAGGTGCACATTCTACTGTTGAAAATGCTTATAAAAATATGTGGAAAAACTAATTCACAGCATTTTTCTCAGCTACACAATGCTAAACATATCAGGCTAATGAGCTGCTGTTAGCAGTGACTCAGCAGCAGCGACAGGCTGCATATTTACAACAACATACCGTGCAATAGTTTAGCTGACCTGTTCCTGGATAACAGTCACAGTCCGTTAAAATCCAGCCGCAGTGTTAGCTTAGCTTCACTGATGCATCTTTTGGAGACAAAAATAATGTGCGTATTTCCACTCTGAGAAGCTCGTCCTGCTCTCGCATTGACTCGCCATGATTGGCGCACGTGATGTAAACAGAAACATGCTGACAATGCTTCTTCTTCTACTGTTTTACCATGTTTGGCACGGCATCCCGCAAAAATATGTAGCGCCACTGTAAACAGGAAGTACACTGCTGCTAGCAAAGTAACGGACACCGTATTGTAATGGTAACGGCGTTATTTCTTTAAAAAATATTGCGTTACAGTACTAGTTACTGTTAAAAGTAACTGGCTTGATTACAAAACATAATAATCACAATATGTTCTACAACTTCACATCTCACTCTCACTGTAAAACAATCTATTCTTCCCCACCCTTTCTATTTCCTACCTTGAGTCTCTCCTCCCTGCTCCCTTCCCCCCCCCCCCCCCCCCTCCCCCTCCACCTAGGTGTAACACTGCTCTCCCTTTTTATATCCTCCCTATAATAAAATATTTCTTACCCTTCCTTAGGGAGTGCTGGTGATGGTCACAATTAAGCAATAACAAAACATGCATTGCTGTCTCATAATGATTGCACTTCTTGTAGTGTTGACCTTTGAGAGCATGTGCAGACAAGTGAAAAAAAAAAAAACAATATTGTCAAATATTTTACAACTTATAAATGTCTATTCATATGATGGTTTGTGTGTGTCATTTCAAAACAAAATACAATTTTGAAAAGACGTTACATTATTTTGTGTGTAGAGTTCTGAGAATATGAGGTATGCTTTCATAAAATGTGTGTAAACAATCCAGAAAAACTTTAAGTACAAATAAAACTACTGAAACTACTACTAGAAATATACTAGTACACGTAACAATAAAAGCTACTCAATTACAGTAACTTGAGTACTTGTAATCTATTACTTTCACCTCTGCCTGCGATGGACTGGCACCCTGTCCAGGTTGCACCCCCTCCTAGTGCACAATGACAGCTGGAGATAACTTAATCTAAACTGCGTTAGTTCACCTTACAAACATATTCAAAAATTGATTTTTACATATTTTAAAATTTTTATGGGAAAATTGCTCATCAGTTATGGTCAAACATCATCACTAAAACTAAAATCTGTTATCTATACTGATGAAAACCATTGCTTTTTTACTTCCACTGTAATTAAGGGTTTTTCAACTAAATACTTTGAAAGTTATTTCAATTATTGTTCTTCTTACTTTTAAATGTCAGATCAAAGGGAATCAGAAAATAAAGTACATTTTCATTTATTTGCAGATATAAATAAGGATCAATGACGGCATATCTGAGGGGATTTCAGATTTCAGAGGGAAAATTATCTAGTTTTTGCCAAAGGCCTCGTTGTTGTACTTATGTAATTGTCATGTTCACAGGGAATTCTTATAGAAACAATAACAAAGCAAATGCCCACAAATTAGCTTCACTTTCCTTCATTCGCCTTATCATTGTCTGCAATGCCTGTGAGGGCTTACAATAATAGATGATTGGAAAGGGGGGTGTGAAACTATGACACTGTGCGTGTGTGTATGTGTGTGTGTGTGTGTGTGTGTGTGTGTGTGTGTGTGTGTGAGAAGAGGAAGCATGTTGGCAATGTGGTAAAATAAAGCCTGCTGAATTTTGGAGCACAGAAGAAGGATGCCTGCCAGTTTCTACACTACTGGGACTCTCTGACCTGCGCTTGTATTGGTGTTTGTGTGTGTGTGCACATGTTAGTGTGTGTTTGATTGATTGTGCACAAACGAACTGTACAACAGAAAGCCTCTTCCTGCTCCTGCCTCCGTTCACACCTTGTGTTGTTGCCTCTCTGTGTGTATATGCGTGTGGGAGGCGAGCAGATGAAGATAGCGCTCGCTTCATATTCAATGTGATCCGCGGCCTCACCTCTGTCATTATATTTAGCATACAATCCAGATCAGTGTTTTATTATTCATTCCCATCCACTGCTCTGTGGCGGGAATCTTACATCTCAATTAGCCTCTGTGCTCTGGACATAACTTGCATTATTTGTTGCAGCCAATGGAAAAGCAAATTCTCTTAACTGATGTCCGTCTAAATGACAACACTGAACCATAAACAATCTATCTTTTTGACACACAGTTACATATTTTATGCAGTATACATGATGGTTGTTCATTAATTATCCATCAACAATATCTCAATGAGCTATTATGACTTCTGACAGTTTAATTGAATAACCTGTTTTACCAAGGCACATGTCAGTGGATAAAATATATTTGCCATGGTAATCTGTTAGTAGCAGGACAATCGGACAAGCATGACAAGTTTATCAAGTTTACTGACAACTGGTTCAGTGTGTTTCCAAAACTACAGTTTTCAGCATATGATTTGTGTCAAACCTCAGATTTTCTGTGAGAGTATCAGGAATTTTCACTATATTTTTACACATAAAACAGGCAAATGTTTTGATGAGATGAACAAATGTTTAAAATCTGGAAATCAGCGACTAAGCAACATTCTTTAGCATGATATTTTATTACAAGAGACTTCAGATTTGGTGGCAAGAGTCAAGCATGCTGAATCCCATCCACATTTAAAACATACAAATAATAATAATAATAATAATAATAATAATAATAATAATAATAATAATAATAATAATAATAATAATACAATTTTTCCCCCATGTCTGCATATGTCGTCTCAGGTTAACGCTGTAATAAGTGCAATGTTTTGTGACATCTGCTTGTTTTGTTCTTGCCAAAAAACATGAAGAAATAATACATTTATTCTTATTCTTTTCCTGAGACCCAAAAGAAAAAAGGTTTTGATATTCAAATTTTTTTTATATATTGAAAGTATTTAGACTAAAGAAAATATTTTGCAACAAAAATTTCCTTAGAAATATTTTTTCTTTTGTAGTTTTCATCTGTCCTTTGTAGTGGACATCGGGCCTATATCAATACAAAATGTAACTTTAAAATGCAATGACAATGTATTATATTTTGTTGATTATTGTCTAAATTTCTTTGCATTTCATGAACATCACAAGTTAGATGAAGGAAACACCTCCAAACAACAAAAGATATTTTTTGTAAAACATCATCTCACAAAGGTCATGGGTTCAAGTCCTGGGGTGGTGGTGTAAAGTGGATTGTAATCAGAGGGTCACTGGTTCTAATCCAACCTGGTCTATCACTGTGAGATGTTGAGCAAGTCCCTTAACTAACCAAACTGTTGGACATTGCTTTGGATAATAAATAATAATTGTCCTTTCTGTGTGGAGTTTGTATGTTCTCCCCATTCTTGCGTGGGTTTTCTCTGGGTATTCTGACTTCTTTCCACAGTCCAAAAACATGACCGTTTGGTTGATTGGAGCCTCTAAATTGCCCATATGTTAATGGGAGTGTAAGTGGTTTGTGTATGGGTTGCCGTGCAATGGACTTGAGCCTTGTCCAGGGTCTAGCCCAGCCTTGTGCCTAAAAAATGCTGGAGATAACCACCAACAGACCCCCGCAACCCTGAAAAAGGAGCAACTGGAAGTGGTACTACTGCAAATAACCTGACAGCTCTAAATTTGAATATCCCTCCACAAATAATTTCTGCCTCACTCAAGCCTTTGCTTTCTGAAGTATGGAACATGGAAAAAAAAAGGGGGTGACCAAGTCCTGCTGTTTATTACAAAGAACACTGAATAAAAGTCATGTTTTGAAAGGTTAAAATCACTTCTAGCATTATGTCATCAAGAAAAAAATATTATTTACCCCACTTGGTCTCTGAAAATGATGAGGCTGAGATAGCAGCCATTTTGGAAAGACAGTCTATGTGTTAATTTAGCCACACACCCTCAAGTGAGAGCTCATAGGAATGACCAGGATGTCCTCTTAACAGTACATTAGGATTGAAGTTGATACAATAAATAGTGCTTGACTTAGAGAGTGCAGACTGATGTCCCCCACAGAGGACAAAAATGCATTGCCGGGTCTCAGGAGGTTAATTGTGACCATCAGAGATTCTTAGAGAAGGGAAAACTAGACTCTATTTGGAGGAATAAATATAAAAAGGGAAGGCAGTGTTCCACTCAAGTGAGGGGGGAAATAAAAGGGAAAAGGAGTTTGGGAGGACAACAAAAAGAAGAATAAGAGACAATTTTTGGTGGTACCGTTGTATATTGTGCTGCTGCTAAGAGTGAAAGCTTAGGAGGAGTGACATAGCCTTTTCCAAGTTATCAACCAATCAATCAAGTTTTATTTATAAAGCTCTTTACAACAACCAAAGTTGACCAAAGCGCTGTACACAATGAAAACACAATTTAAAAATGACACAATATGTAATTAAAAACTGACCATTATCACCCTTAGAACAAGTACCACAGAACTATGTGTCAAAGGCCTTTCTAAACAAGTGAGTCTTTAGTTTTTCTTTGAACAGGGGCAGGTCTTTGATGGCACGTAACTGAATTGGCAACCAGTTCCAGAGTTTTGGACCTGCCACAGCAAAAGCACAATCACCCCACTGTTTGTAACATGACCTGGGCACCTCGCACCTGGTGTTGGCAGAACGTAGGACTCTGCTCGGCTGGTGAGGGGTCAAAGACTCACAAAAATATGCAGGTGCGAGGCCGTGGATGACTGAACCCAGGGGCAACATGTAAAGTGAAAATAAAATCGGACCTAAAATGGAAACCTGTGGCACACCAGAGGACAGAGAGGCTGTGGAGGAGGAAAAGTCATTGATAACTATGGAAAAAGACCTGTCCGTTCGGTAGGACTTGAACCACTGCAGCACAGGTTTTAATCATTGGCCTGACCATAGCCTGCTTAAAATCAGTTGGAACAAACCCTGACCTCAGGCAGCTGTTGAAGAGTGTGAGGAGACATGGCCCTACAGTGTCAAAAAGCTGTTTGAGCATCTTGGATGGAATAATGTTGAGAGGACAGCTGGTGGGTCTCAACTCTTGGACAACCTCAGAGAGCTGAGAGAATGACACTAGCTCAAACACATTAAAGACAGCAGACTTATGGACATCAAAAGAAAGCATGTTTGCTAGATTAGACACAGCACTGCTAATACTTTACGCTACTCTTTACTATACTCTAACTGCGGCCACTTAATCAACAAAGAAATTGAGGAAATCTTCACAGGATGATTTTGTCACATTTTTAAGAACACTGTCAGTGGGATTTGTAACTGATTGTATTGTGTTAAGCAACACACGGTGACAGTTGCAGTTAGTAGAGATGACTTTTGACAAATATTTACATTTTGCTTCTTTGACTGCATTTTGATAGTCTGAAAAGCTGTCTCTAAAGATCCCTAGAGATACATGCAGCTCATCCTTTTTCTGCCTGCCTACAGTGCCCCCTCAAGGCACGAGTGGTGTCGTTTAACCAGGGGTTTGGTTTGGGTTTGATGGACCTTTGCTTGACAGGGGCAATGGTGTCTAAAATGCCAGAGCAGGTAGAATAGAATGAGGAGAGGAACTCCTCCAGACACAGAGGAGAAGGCAGTTCATTGAGTATTTAAACTGGAGTTCTTAAATGCCTTAACAAACTCTTCAGCTGTAGTTGAAGTGATGGCATGGTGGCTGCAGGTTGGGGCAAGTGCCTTGGCTGCAAGATGGGGAGCTGTGAAATTAAATATTACAGGGAAATGATCAGAAGTACAAGTTTCACATATTTCTGAGATGGACAGTGGGAGACCATAGGAAATGATAAGGTCCAGTGTGCGGCCATGCTGGTGTGCGGGGACCTCCACAAATTGAGTCAGATCTAGAGAGGCCAGGAGGCTTTGAAACTCATAGGTCAGTTGGCTGGACGGACGGCAGACACTCCCCACAGATGAGAAAACTGTCGTATTTTGGTATTATTTCAGAAAGAAAGTCAGAAAATTCTGAGATAAAATCCTCATTGTAATTGGGAGGACGATAAACTACGGCACACATTATGGGACAAGACAGCTGTAATAAAGTTAGTTGCAGTTCAAAATCACTGTAACTTTTACAGGGAACGGGGCGATAACTGATGTTGTGTTTGTAAACCATGGCAAGCCCGTCTCCACGGCCTGTCACTCTCACCGCGCTCAGGAAGGAGTAACCAGGGGGGAGGAGCTTGGAGAAAGCGATGTTCTCACCTGGCTTTAGTCAGGTGTCTGTGAGCATGACAAAATCCAACTTTTGGGTGGAAATGAAGTCATTCAGCACAAAGGTCTTGTTGGTGACTGAGCGAGTGTTCAACAACGCTGCACGCACCGGCCTGGAGTTTGCCGAGGAGCTAGTGGATCCTCACTAGCCGCCGACATGGGAACGGACACTCGGCATCTGAAACAGCAGGACGAAGTCACCGATAGCTGTATCTGAAGTGGCACAGATCCAGATTTCTGTGTTCCGCGATGTTGTTGTCAAATGACCAGGACTGTCCACATGAAAAGAAGCCAGGTAAGCTTTGATTTTGACACAAAGTCCCCCTCTTTTTCCAGGTCTCTATTTCTTCTTGTTGTGCGGCAGCGCACAGGCAGGATGTCTCAGGTAGGCAGGTACAGAAGATAAGAATATAGAATATAGGATGATAGGAATGGTGTGTTTTTGATTGTCCATATTCAGCACACCTAGGCAAATTGTTCACAGTGTCACAAATTTCCAGCAGTGTCAGGCGATCGTACACAAGCACAGATGACACATCGTGCATGATGGCCAAGATAAACATATAAACCAGCAGCAAGATTAGCAGACCAGGATGACACACCAAACACTGCGGCGCCATCTTGGTCAAAAAAATATAGAGATAAATATAATGTTATAAATATATGATGTTATAGATAAGTTATATCATCGCCTAAACAATCCTGAAGTCCTGGACATGCCTGTGTGTGTTAAAGCCATCAAGTCACCATGGACCAACGATAGTAGCCAGGCAGGTGAACATCCTGGGCACCAGAGAAGCCACCCTCTTCAGGAGGCAGATACGTCCCCACCCATTCCCCCCAGCGAACCGAGCAGGCCCCTGGAGCCAAGGGGCATGCTGGATCATTCAGGTGATTAGGGGTGTTGAGTGGGTGCCTCTGTGTGTCCTGGGCTATTTGGGGCATCTGGTGGGGCCCGGATTTAGAGGGGTGGTTGGTGGTGCAGGCTTCCCTGTGCGTTCTCCGCGACCACCTGATGCTAGTCGCATGGGTCATGGTTGGTGGATTTATTCACTCCAACATTGCAATGCAATGCCTTTCCCAGAAGCCCAAATGTAAATATAAAAAAATAAAATAAAACTATTTGCAATGGTCACTCAATAATGGTGTCATAAAATGAGCAGGGGGAGATAAATGTAGAACGGGAGGCAGAGCTGGAGCCAGAACTGGTAAGAAAGCTTTTTTAGTGTGGTCTCTGCAACACAGAGCACTGGATACTGGATACTGTGAGATGATGACTCAATAAAAACGTTCTCCGTCTGCAAATATTTTTCTCTGATGAGAGACAAAGAAGGCAAACTTTTCAGATATTTCAACCGTTCAACTTTCAGCACACAAGATGATCACCATAAGCATGCTAACGTTATCTTCTCTTCTTTTTTGGGTATCGATTTTATAATGTCAGGGCACAGAATAGTTGATCTATGGAGACATAATTCAGTTAACTAAAGAAATGGTGTGTGTGTGTGTCTGTGCGTGTGTGCATGTGTGTGTGTGTGTTGCGTGTCCGCCCTCGCATGTGCATGTGTATTTTATTGCAGGTGTTTTTAACGTGATGGTTTACTACATGCTAATGATTCCATGGCTGTTCCTTTTGTATGATGAAGTAGTCAAAGTTAAATCTTGTGTTTAGAAACACTAGTACAGTGCCCGTCGGAAGTATGCATTCATGTGGGAGCTTAAGTAGAGTTAATTATGGCCAAATGAGTATGTGTTTGAAGGTTGGATGTACAAAGAGGTGTACATACTCTGTACTCTGTAGTGTTATAAAGGGGTTTATTTGCAGGTGCAAAACAAAACAGCGTGTGCAATTTCCCTGGTTTAATTCTACGGGACATGAACATGATAAATGTGTGTGTTGTTTTTTTTTTTTACACACTTTTATATTTTTTTTGTTTGGTGTATTTTTCTGTAATGTATGTTTTTTGGAGTCATTATGTGTATTTTTGTATCTTTATGTTGTGTTTTTGTATAAATATAGTTTTTTGTTGCCATCGTAGTGTGATTCTGTTGCCATTTTGTGTATTTTTTGTATAAATATTTAGTATTGTGTATTTTAGTCATTTTTATTTTTTTGTTGTTTGGTGTATTTTTCTGTAATGTATGTTTTTTGGAGTCATTTTTTTTTTTTTTTTATCTTTCAGTTGTCTTTTTGTGCATTTTTTGCATAACTGTTTTTGGTTGCCATTATAGAGTGATTCTAGAGTCATTTTGTGTACTTTTTTTTTTTTTATAAAAATTTTGTTTTATTTTACTCATTTAGTGTATTTTTTTATTTTAAATAAATAAATACATTCACTGGCAAAATTCTTTTCATTCCAATAGTAGCAACACATATTACCAACAGCATGACTAACAATTACTCTCTAATGCCCGTCTTTGTCCTGTTCTCCAGAACCTCTCTAACTATTTATTTTCCCCTTACACAGGTGTACCACTATCCTCTCACTTTACATTTTCCCATCTGATAAAATTTGGTTGGTGATGGCCACAATTACGCAATATAATGCATTTGTTTTTATAAAAATGAAATCTTAAAATTAATCACAATGGCATGTTTATGACACCTTAATTACATTGTCTCAATAATATTGATAAAACTAAATCAACGTCTATATCAAATTAACCAAAACTGTGTCACTCTAAGCAGTGATCATGCCCTTTCTATCTACAGGTGCTGGTCATAAAATTAGAATATCATGAAAAAGTTGATTTATTTCAGTAACTCCATTCAAAAAGTTACACACATACTGATATATTTCAAATGTTTTTTTATTTTAATTTTGATCATTATACAGTAACTGACAACTAATAAAAATCCCAAATTCATTATCTCAGAAAATTAGGCTCTTACTTAAGACCAATACAAAAAAGATTTCTCGGCCAACTGAAAAGTATGAACATGAAAAGTATGAGCATGTACAACACTCAATACTTAGTTGAGGCTCCTTTTGAATTACAGCAGCAATGCGGCGTGGCATGAAGTCCATCAGTCTGTGGCACAACTCAGGTATTATGAGAGCTAGCTCAGGTTTCTCTGATAGTGGCCTTCAGCTCTTCTGCATTGTTGGGTCTGGTGTCTCGCATCTTCCTCTTCACAATACCCCATAGATGTTCTATGGGGTTAAGGTCAGGCAAGTTTGCTGGCCAATCAAGAACAGGGATACCATGGTCCTTTAACGAGGTACTGGTAGCTTTGGCACTGTGGTCCTGTTGGAAAATGAAATCTGCATCTCCATAAAGTTGGTCAGCAGCAGGAAGCATGAAGTGCTCTAAAACTTCCTGGTAGACGGCTGCGTTGACCTTGGACATAAGGAAACACAGTGGACCAACACCAGCACATGACATGGCACCCCAAACCATCACTGACTGTGGAAACTTTACACTCCACCTCAAGCAACATGGATTCTGTTCCTCTCCTCTCTTGCTCCAGACTATGGGACCTTGATTTCCAAAGGATGAGCAACATTTACTTTGATCAGAGAACATAATTTTGGACCACTCAGCAGCAGCCCAGTCCTTTTTGTCTTGAGCCCAGGCGAAACGCTTCTGCTGCTGTCTCTTGTTTGAGAGTGGCTCGACACAAGGAATGCAACAGCTGAAACCCATGTCTTGCATACGTCTGTACGTGGTGGTTCTAGAAGCACTGACTCCAGCTCTTTGTGAATCTCCTCCACATTTTTGAATGGGTTTTGTTTCACAATCTTCTCCAGGGCGTGGTTTTGCCTATTGCTTGTGCACTTTTTTCTACCACATCTTTTCCTTTCCTTCACCTCTATCAATGTGCTTGGACACAGAGCTCTGTGAACAGCCAGTCTCTTTAGCGATGACCTTTTGTGTTTTGCCCTCCTTGTGCAAGGTGTCAATGGTTGTCTTTTGGACAACTGTCAGGTCAGCAGTCTTTCCCATGATTGTGCAGCCTACAGAACTAGACTGGAGACCATTTAAAGGCATTTGCGGGCACCAATTGTCTTCAATATTGAAACTCTCCACAATATTCTAATTTCCGAGATACTCAATGTGGGGTTTTCATTAGTTGTCAGTGATAATCATCAACAATAAAAGAAATAAACACTTGAAATATGTCAGTCTGTGTGAAATGAATGTATACATTATACAAGTTTCCACTTTTTCATGATATTCTAATTATATGACCAGCACTTGTAAATGCTATAATCTAATCTATTGATTATTTATTCTTCATGTTCAGCTCAAGTAGATTTGTGGTCCAGTGGTTTAGTTTCAGTGGTTGTTATAGGTTGTTGGTTCGAGCCCTGGTGGGATTTTTTTTTAGTATTATTTTTTGTTGTTGTTTGGGTTATGTTACTCATGGGGTGCATGGTGGGGTAGTGGTTAGCATGTCTGCCTCACAACAAGAAGGTCCTGGGTCCAAGCCCTGGGGTGGACACTTGGGTCCTTTCTGTGTGGCGTTTGCATGTTTTCCCCCTGCTTGCATGGGTTTTCTCAGAGTGCTCTTGCTTCCTTCCACAATCCAAAGACATGGCTGTTAGTTTGATTGGAGGTTCTAGATTGCCCATAGGAGTGAATTTGAGTGTGAGTGGTTGTCTGTCTGTGTGTGTGTTGCCCTGCGATGGAAGCCGCGAAAACCAAACACTGGATATTGATTTGAATTCCATACACAGCTGTCATGATGTAAAGAATATGTAAAAATACAAAACACAATTATTTATTATGTTTGTAGCCAGCATGTGGACGGACTAGCACAACAGCATACAGGAAACCTAATCCTTGTATTTTCTTATTGTCATGTTTTTTGGTAACCTCCCACATTTTTGTGATTGGCACATGCAGATCTGTAAAATAACCCTGAATTTAAAAAAAAATCAAAAAGGTAGAAGAGACTCAACAGTTCTTGTTTGCTGCTTATTATCAATTAAATGGCAGGCTTTAGTCATGTTTTAGATATTCCATCCATTCAATGTTTCATCCAGCCATGTGCTGAAGACCACATCAGCTGTCTTACCACACAGTTTAGCTTTTTAGCTATATGATTTCTTATCAATCTGTTGGGCCTTCCATGCATTCCATCTAGTATCCATTCAATACTTTCCCATGTCTTCCGCAACTTCCAAAAAAACAACTTTTGATTGAATTTAATTAAAATGTAATAGTTTTTAATTAATTAATGAGTTAATACATTGTTCATTCACATGTATCTTGAAACAAAAACAAAAAAAAAAAATCAGTCATAATATAGGTTTTGTCACATGAAAAATTGTCGCTCATGAAAACTATGACGTAAATGATTTATCAATGAAATTACCACGAGTGACAGAGACACCTACAGCAAGGTCAATAGTGTGCTCCACAGAGGTATTTAGGGGTTGACGGAGCAACAAAAAAACATGAGGACAACTTCAGGGAGAACTGTGCATGCAACTTGGCACGGCATCAGGACCCCCACCAACTACAACTCTCCCTCCCTCCCTCACAGCTAACCTATCCATGCCTGTCTAACTCGACACCCTTTTTGCTCATTTTGAAAACAGCAGCAACAATGGAACAGCATTGGACGTCTAGAAGACGTCCCATCACCAAGGTTCCAGTTCCAGGTCCCACTGGCAGCTGAGATAGTGTCTCTGGCTGAGTACTGAAGGTGTTTACTCCCAGGCTGGCTGTGGCATTATCAAACATCTTCAACCTTTCTCGCCAATCGGCCACTCTCCCAGCCTGCCTCGGAAGAAATAAGCACCGCTGGTACGAGGCTACGCTGCTTCGTAGCGGACACCGCTGGTACGAGGCTCCGCTACTCCAGCGGCCCACAAAGTAGCGCAGCCTCTTACCAGCGGTGTCCGCTAGCGGAGGAGACATAAAATGCGGTGTGATCAGAAGCAGCAGCGGGGATGCCGAACGGGGCTAGCAACCAAGCTAAAAGCTAATTCTCAGAGATTCCTTCCATCCTGTGTTCTAATGTCTGCTATATGGAGAACAAACTGGACTACCTGAAGCTGGATTCAAATGCAAGACGGAAGATGAGGGGGTCGGTGTTTGCATATACACAAAAAAAAAACTGGTGCAACAACGGTGAGCTTGTCTCATGTCACTGCTCTCCTGATGTAGAACTACTGACTATAAAATGCAAACATTGTTCAAAAACACGGCAATAGTTCACAATTTCCTCTCAAAATTCGGGATTTGCTCGTTTGTGTGCTGTTTGTAAACCGGCTATTGATCTTCAAAATGGCGACTTCAGTGTTATTGACGCGCCGTGAAAACCCTCTATAACACAACAAGGTTTGACAATGAACTGACATAGTCATAGCAGCTAAAGTAGCTTCTTGCTAATGTTTAGCATCACGATTAGCATTAGCATAGTTTTTGTGACTTAAAATAAATGTCACAAAACAACTAAAATCCCCCCCCCCCCCCCCCCCCCCCCCCGCACGTGTCCTCACCCTTTAAAGCAGAGGTGGGCAACTTTCACACAGCGAGAGCCACAAAAATGTGTATGTTTGATGGAAGGGCCACATTATCAACATACATGTCAGAGATTAGAATAATGACCAATCTGAGCAGTAACAGGAAAGAACAAATCATTTTTGATTTTGTGCATTTCTGTTTTTCATATTGTGTGTTCTGTTGTCGTTTTGCTTGTTTGTTTGTTGGTTTGCAGTCATTTTTTGTTTTTCTTGTCTTTTTGTGTACTTTTGTTTTCTTTTTCTGTAATTTTGTGTATTACTGTTGTCATTTTCTTCATTTTTTATTTTTTTTTTTTAAATTTGGGCTTTAAGCCTTTATTCGTCATGTATATATGTTGTTACACATACAGTATATATTGAAATTTGTCCCCATCCCTGGGGAGCAGTCGGCAGCCATTTTGCGGCGCCTGGGGAGCTGATTTTCTTCATTTTTGTTTTTCTTTTTTTATTTCCTGAAATTTTATAAATCTTTGTATTTTTTAATGTATTCTTGCTTTTGTTTTGTGTATCTTTCTGTCATTGTGTACATTTACTTTGGAGGCCACATAAAATTACACCGGGCTGCCAGTTGCCTATGTCTGCTTTAAAGCCTTTGGCTATTGTTGTTCACTGACCTGTCACAGTCAGACTTCTCCAACAGGGCAGGACAACCTACGCCAACACTCCCTCCCTCTCTGTTCCTAATGTGTTGTGATAAGGAGCTTATGTGAGGTTTCCTGGGTAAAATTACCCCCTTGAGCTATTCTAACAGTCTGTCGGATAAGCGTGTGCATCTCAGAATCTCCCCAATGCAAAGGTAATGTTTGTGAGCAATAATGATGGCCACGAGAGGGATCGGACAATGTTTACATGTTAACCTGAGCTGAAAGACAAAGCCAGGAGATGCCACAGCCTGGGGATGTGACAGCAGTGATTTCCATTGTTTTATTCAGTGACAAACAGGGACATGTAGAAGCCTGTGGCCCCAACAGGGATCAGCTGCACATAGGATTTTTTATATTACATGGCATCAAAGGAAGAGGAGAAAAAATTATGAAACTTAATAACTTAGCAGTTTTTGATTGAAGTTGAGGGAAAAAAAAAACAATTCAAGGAGATGCTGTGACTGTATAGAAAGAGCAGTTGAAAAGGAGAGAAAAGGTTTCCAATCGACACAAGTGTGAGTTATTTTATCTAGATCAGTGGTTCTCTATACACTGTACACAACAATACAGTAACCTCAGCATTTCTTTTTTTTTTTTTTCATTAGACTCAACTGTGATTTCCCTTGTGTGAAAATAAACAAAAGAATAAAATGACAAAAAAAGTTCATTCAAAAGAGAGGACCAGGAGATTCAATTACATTTCTTTTGATTATGTTATCTGTATAGAGAATACAGAGAAACAGTAGCTGAGTTTCCATTACAGATATTTGCAAAATAAAAGCGATATTTCTAAATGTCGACAAAGTATAATTGTGCTTTGAACGTGTTTCAATTGAACGTTGTTTTGGCAGGAGCCTCGTAACTCCCGTGAATACTCATCCTGCGAGACTTTGCTGCAGGAAGATGTATAGCACTTTGTTGTGTCACTTCTAATGTGTCAGTAATAATTTTAAAGAATAATGCTAAGAAATGTCCCGGTCTCCTCTTATGTTTACACGTACCGCGTCATGTTTTCATGTTGTCATGTGACCAGGTTGTCACGTTCTGTGACGTGTAATTGTGGAAAAAAGTGTTTCCATGGCACTTTTGCGACACATATCAATATTAGAAATTCTGAGATACCTCCTCATGAAAGTGTCCAAACTTTGAAGCGATATTTGAAAATTCAAAGTTCAGGTGTTTCCATTGCCAGTTTTCATTGCGCTATTCAGATTTTGCGCATTGAAGGGTAATGGAAACACAGCTAGTGTGGTTCACAACTTTTACAACACCTACCACCCTTGAATCTTCATCTTAAAAGTTTACTCTTCTGCATAAACTGATCCCCTTCAATAAAGTATTGCTTTTCTTCTTGATCTTTTTTAATAAAAGCAACTGCCTGTCATGTTTTGTGTAATGATTCGTGAGTTGAGAACTCATGATGTGGATTCTAAATACCTCCCTTCTTCATATCTAAGCTTCAGGCTTTTATATCCTGCACTGTGCTTGGGATGAAAGTGAGGCTAAAGCAGACGGCACCACCTGCATATGGTGATTGTATGCACATGTCAATCCCCTGAGCTCAGACTGTAAGCTGTCGATCGCCAACCTGAAAATGACAGGCACAGAGGGAGTGTGTTTAACAGTTTGGCTGGATCTTGAAAAGGTCACACAAACAGTCATACATAAATGCACACCTAAGGAAAGGACAAAAGTGACCTGCACACTGAGAAATACCCATACATTCACAATAATAAAAAACCCTAAACAAAACACCAAACTGTACTTTTCAAAGTTTTGTTGAAAGAACTTTACCCTGAAAATGACAAAAAAATGTTTTTTTGTTTTTTGTTGGAAAAATTTGTATTGCTGATTTTAGAGTGTTTCTTTTTACTGTAAAAATAAACAATTTAATGTTTTGTCCTAAAATTCACATTACAATTTACAAACTGTGTCCCATTAAATAATTTGTTGTTTTGATGTGTAATTTGCAGTATTTTTAATTTTTTTTAGCCACTCATCACAAAGGTCTCTAAACTTTCAGAACAAAATAAAACCACAGCTACAAAATAACTACCTTATTGAATCAGCAGCACAGCAGAAAATGAACATATAACGTGTGCTTACCTTTTATTTGTCCTAAACAACCGAAAAAAAAAAAAAAAAAAAACAACCATGAAAAAACTTTGTTTCTAGCAACTTTTGTACATATTTCACAGCTGAGGCCTGCCTTGTCTTTCATAAGCCAATAGTAGCAGCTCATCTTAGCTTTGAACTGAGCCTCTGTCTCAATAGCAGAACTTCCTCCATCATCTCCTTCTCTTCTCTCTGTCCCTGAGTCCTCCTCATGTCCCCTGGATAGTTCTCCTCCTGTGTCCTGTCTGTTGGAGGCAGGTTCTCCTGCTTAGCATCATTTCTGCAGGTGCTGCTACTTGCTACGCTAACTGCTGCTGTGCTGCTGCTGCTCTCCTCCGTGATTTCCACAGAAACCACCTTGGTCTTCTTCACATCAGGTTTAGCTTCACTTATTTTTTCCAAGCTGCTCGACACAATTTTTGCGGAAAATCACACTAGACAGCGTGGGCGTGGCCTGACTTTGCCCTCTCTTCCTCACTCGCGCTCAATTTTTACTTTCAGTTTTGTATGTAAAATGAAATGATTTCAACTCAATAAAAGACACAGCTGTACAAATATAATACTTCAAAATGTAATCAAAATACATAAAAACAAATAAGAACCTGGAAAAAAAAACGAGGTGCTAGATCCAATCAAATAAATGCTGGTCAAAATCTTGGAAGTGTCGGATCCAAATTAGGCTCTGACCAACTTGTACATCTAATGCTTTTACTGTAAAACACAGTACCATACTTTGTGTTTGGTTGCAAGTGAAGGGTACGTAATTATTGAGGGAGAAAAAAGGAAACAAACTTGGCACCAAGAGGTTGATCTGCCATCAAGTCACAATGATTAAGGCTCAAAGGCCACTGAGTGTGATTATGTTTTACCTGCTTTTTAAAAACTTTAGCACTTTATTTATTTCAGTGTTGCTCTTAAAGTCTCCCATTGCATCCAATCGACAAATGACTAAAAACCACAAATGGAGCCAACTCAGTAAGTGGGAACATTTGGTACTAATCAATATCAACCGCTGCCAACATACAGTATTTCACTGTACAGTGCAGAGTGGCAGTGGAGCCCCTGTAGAACCCCACTTGTGATATCACCTGTAAAAATGACCCAATGACCTCTCGTCTTTCTTTCATGCTTCATTTTTGTCTTTCTTTTTGGATCTCTCTTTACCATTCTCCCTTAATCTCTGCACTGCCAGGTCTTAGCTTCGTGAAAGAAAAACAGAAAAAGAAAGAGTGAAAATAGACAGAGAGAGAGAGAGAGAGAGAGAGAGAGATTGGATTTCTACACATTGGATCACTGGAGTGGAGTCTAAAACCACAGAGTGTGCTGGCACTGGACAAAAAGGCTGGATTCAATAAATATGTGGACTAAGCTCTCCTATTCACTGCAGTATTGAATTTCTTATTTAGGTCATTTAGACTGGGCAAAATTGGTACAGTATGCATCCCAAATCTATAGCTCTCTTTTTCCCCATTCTCTGTGTGTGTGTGTGTGTGTTGTGTTGTGTTTTATGTGTGTGTGTGTGAGAGAGAGGGAGAAGTTGCACAAAAAATGGTATCCTCTCTCTCTTTCTCTAAATTGTTTGTGTATTTTGTTTGGAAAGATGAAAGCAGTGAAAATACTGGCAAGTGATTAAACAAACACAGAAAAAACAAACTAATGTGGAAAAGATATCGAAAGTAATCCAAAGTCAAAGTGTACATGTGAAGTAGGCGAGGTAGAATGTTGGCCTCTTTTCTTTGAGCCCAATGAGGTTTCCAGCAGACAATGCTCTCCTGCCTCCTCGTTTAGCCTGATCCTAATTGCCCATTAGATTGAGAAATAGCCTTTACGTTCTGTCCGCCTCCCCATCCACTCTGAAGCTGCCGAGATGATTAGAGCTTTGATTTACTTATAAACACAAAGAAACTGATTAGTTGCAGACATTTTCAGCTATAAGTGGAATGATGAATTACCAGCAGGAGATCCAAGGCCGCTATGAAAACTAACTGATTCAAGTTTAGAGTCGACTCTTTTATTGTGCAAATAACCAAAGCTTTAGATTAGAAATGCTTTCTACCTTTACCTTATTCAAAATATAGTCACCCCCAGAGGTGAAAGTAATGGATTACAAGTACTCACTAGCGCTGCACAATTGATCAAATTTTAATCGTGGTTGCCACAATTCAATTAACCTGATTGTCGGCAATATTTACAGTAGATTTAAAATACAAACATGTGTAAATATTTTTAATTATAATTCAAATTTAAAGCTTAATTTTTCACTGTAAACTGTACACATTTTGTTTGTTTGAAAGTAGTGAAATGAAAACAGATTTTCCCTAATATGATAAATAATTGTAATTATAATTGTGCAGCTCTGGTACTCGCGTCACTGTAATTGAGTTGCTTTTATGAATCGTTTTTTGAGTATATTTCTAAATAAGTAATTTTACTTGTACTTAAGTAGATTTTAAAAGAAAAACAGTAATTCATTAAATTTTGAACCCAAGTCTTACTAAGTAAATTATGTTTTTTGTGATTATTTTTTTCCCCTATACATTTCATGGTCTCTTGGGACATTGAACATAATCCATATGTTCTTAATGGTGCCATTTCTGATGAACACCCAGCCACTTTTTTGGGTTCAAGTTGTGGTTTTTACCTATGATGTTGTTACCCACATGGCGCATAAAATTAGCTATATTCAGAGCCAGATCATTTATTTCATTTTGAATTGAATTTATTGATGTTATTTAATAACAAAAAATTAAAATAATTGTTCATATTGACAAACCTTTTTAGTTGAGATGTCTTTGTGAATAAATTAAGTTCCAATTGTGCAAGATTTGGCCTATTCTTTTTTAAGTTTATACATGAGTATAATGATGTTTACTGCACGCAAGGGAATCGTGGCAAGATTTATGACCAAAAATGAATGTGGGGGGTGTAAGTAACTTTTGACTTACATGTACTCCAGTACAATTTAAATCAAGTAACAATAATTGTACTTGTGTAGGATATATCAGTTCTCTACACCTCTGCACCCCCACCTCCCCCAGCAACCAAAACAGGGTTGTTGGTTTTTTTTTTTAGTTTTTTTATATTTTAATTAAACTTGTCATTTCAGTTCCTCACTGCTGCACTGCTTAAAGTTTTCATTGACCTGCTGATCTTGCTTGGTTTTCTAACATAAATCCTCTGTCGCTGCAAAAAGCTTGTGCTTTGCTCCACAGTTTTTCCCTTACACATGTGAAACAGGGCTCATATGATAAATAAGACATTACCGAGTACACAAGGAATTCAATCAAAGCTAGTGTTGGCTGAGAGTGAGAAAGACAGGAATAATTACTCACTAAATAGGCAATCACCGAAGAGATGCCCACACAATCGAGGCTGTGTATGTATTTTGTGTAGATTTAATGGCATTGCTGGCCAAAAGCCCTGAGAAAGTGAAGATCAGAGAAATAAAAAGAGTGAGGCACCATCTGGTTGGGTCATGGCACTAAAACACTGGTTATAACTACACAATGGGCAGTGATCGTTTGTATTTCACGACTTATGTTTGAAGAGGATCAGAAGAGCAATGTGTCCGGTTTATTCCTGGAAGAATTATGAGCTGAGCTTGTTTTAGCTGGAATATTTCTTCACCAGTATTGCTATGTCATTAAATAAATGAACACGCTGAAGATAGCAGTAAGATATCACCAAGAAAAAAACCCTAATGTTGAGGTTTCAGGAGTCCCAGTTTTCATTTTAGCAGTTGATCAAAGAGTGATTACATTTATTGTTATAAATGGGTTGTTCGTGTACTTGTTGTTGAATGTGTTGTAAATATTTGCACACCGATAAGGACTTCCTTTGTCTGACAGTATGTTACCAGGACATCAATGGCTATTTCTACTGTAACATTTGTGGCTTTAGTTTAAATGTAGTTGGGTTTTTGTATGTTCACCAACTCTTAATTGAACTTCAGTATTACTGGTGGCAAGCAGTAAATGGCCAAAGGAGAGAAAAATACTTTAAAATGCAAATGTAATAGAGTTTGAATTAGGGGTGTGCATTGCCATGAATCTGACAATTCAATTCACGATATGCATATCACAATACGGTACACCACGAAACTAAACAAAACAATATACATCACAATATATTGCAAAATCAATAAATATAATTTGGTATGAAAAACAATGTATTAGATTTTCCAAAAACATGTGAAAACAGGTAAACAGTAAGTAACAGTAATTAAAAAAAAACAAAAAAAAAACAAGTGATATGTTTATTAACAGTCAAATTACAATTTTCAAAAAAGTTTAACGTTTGCCTCTACAACAGATTCTGATTGTGTCAAGTTCTTAAATTATTATTTAAAAAAAAAAAAAAAAAAAAAAAAACCACATACTTCTATAAAAGTGCAAAGTATGTTTTATGTAAATAAAGCTAAAATACATTGAGGTGTGAGGTAGTTTAACAAGGTCTGATGTGGTTCACTGACACCTAGTGACCGAATGTTTACGTGCAATGCATATGTTGGCGCAATTAAATGAGTTATTTAAAAAAAATAAAAAATAAATAAAAACATGATTAAAAAATCGATTTGGAAATTTTTTGAATAAATATGATAATTTAGCGGTGAAATATTGTAATATATCGGCAATTTTTTATTTATTTATTTTTCTCTGACACTCAGTTTAAATAGTTAGTTCCTTATTGTGATAAAGTGATGATTTTTCCGGGGGGAAAAATCCAAAAAACTGTGAACATTTCTGTCCACAAACAACAACCCCAAACTATTGCATATATTTATTGTGAATAATTTTTATCCAGATACAGGAAGTCCATTCAATCAACCTAATGGGGCCTAATTACTTTGACTAAAATATGAATCAATTGTTTACAGACTCAGTATCAGCTTTCAACAGATATTTAAGTGCATTCAATTTAATGACAGTATCTAAATAGAAAGCATATTTGCATTCTTGAATTTACATCATTACTTTGCAATTAATTATTGGAGTCTCTCCAGAGAAGACAAGTATCTCGCTGTGGGCACTTTGAGTCTGTAAGACTCCTCACATTTGGCATGAACATATCATTCCATAAATGGATATTGATTTAAATTAAAGCTGTATCAGCAACAAAACACATTTTGGCCAGCAGTGTCAACACAAGAAAAAGAAAACTTTTTCATTGTTTTCTAATGACAGAGAAAAACCTTTGAGTTAAAGGTGATGTTTGTGTGCCCACAGGGGAGAAAAGCATGAAAAGACAATTTTTCAGTCTTTTATAAATCTTGTTTGGTAAAACATGGTATGGCAGACGAGGAGTATTTACATACTGAGATAAAGTTTTCCACACAGCACGGAAGATATGCTTTTCATGAATTTTCCATGCCCCCTGCTATGCCCAGTTATGTTTGTTATTATGAGACACGCTGTCAAATTTTCTGGAATGATTTGATATAGCCATTGGCAAGTATATTTGTGCTGCAGCATTTACAATAACTCCAAGTGTGTTTGTGTGTGTGTACATGGTTCTTACATGCACGCTGGAGGCTTCAGTAGTTTAGCACACTAGTGTAGCATGTCTTATTGGTTGTTAAACATGCACTTACGTAGATTCAAAAGGCAACACCTTTTAAACTCTAACGACTGGGCTGTCTGGAGTTTGCACAGTGCATCAGTGTGGCACATGACTGCGTGTATTTGTCTTTAAGAGTGAGAATGTAGACTTGTCTAAGCCTATGTCTACCCACAGGAGGCTGAAACTCTTTCCCTGACATCTTAATAAGATTTGCAAAGTTTACATAATTTGCGGAAACAGAGAAAAGTGTAATACTGCCTGCAGAAACAAATATTGATATTTTACATGTTTTACCTTGTGAATAACTTAACCAATTTACAACTAAAGTATATAATAGGACAATTATTATTTAAGTGGCAAACAATGGTGTTTGCCTGGATCTTTTGTGTACTTCCTTTAAAAAGGCATTTTTGTTAATTTTACATGAACAAAAGTTAAATCATTTGGAATTGGGTGTTATTTTTTTCCAAATTCATTAATGCCGATATATATTTTATTGGACACAGCGCACCACACCAGAGCATTCTACATGCCCTCCGTGGCAAACATGTTAAATAAATTGTGTGACACAAGGAATAAAGTCAGACCTCTGTATCAGCTGCAGTTCTGAAGAAACTCTGACCAATCCCCACCATTCAGTCCAAAAGGAAAGAACCAATCAGATGTCTTCATGTCTTGTCCTCAGCCCCTCCCTCCATCAACAAGCACACTCTAAAATGTGCTTTAATTGGCTAAGTTGGCTGTCGCATCCTGGCTTTGGAAGGAGCCCTGACAGGAGTATACAGAAGGTTATGGAGGGGGTGGAGCTAAGAAGCGGTCTTGCTAGCTCAATCTTGCTAGCTTTCCAACATTGCAGACTGCAACCTTAAGTGCATTGTTGAACATCTACTTTTCAACTTCACTTAGGTTAGAAAATGAGCCAGTGCATTAACTTTTCCCACTGGATGTATTTACACATATATGTGTACATTTACAGTACTTGAGTAAAGGACGTGTGTTTTTGCCACCTCAGTTTAGTATTTATTTCATGTCTTAGACTGCACTTTCTCTACTTATCATCAAGAGCCTGTCCTGTGAAGCTGGATTTCCTCTTCCAAGGTTTTATTTTGTGTGTGCTGTACTACGACTATGGTTAACTTCTTACTGGTGTAAATCACCATGTTAACTTACGCTGATTAGTTCATCTGGTTGGGACCAGGTTAAGTGCTAAATAAGATTCTTTCATTTACTGATGACATCCTATAGGAGAGGTATAGATTTTTGTTTGATAGACTAACCAACATCTGTCAGCTGATAAAGCCTGTGTGTGTCGGGCGCTATCTGGCCGATAAATTAATTCAGTCATTCATTCATATTTGCTGTTGGTGATGCTGAGAGCCTCAGTCCAGTAAAATAATACGGCTGTTGAAATACAAATATTGTCTACCTTATGATGTAGGCTGAGCTGTATGAACACAGCATCAGAGCCACAGACTACACCCTAAATGAGGCGGATAAGAGAATAGAAACATGACTGTGCCATATTAAAGTGAAACTGATTAGATTGTCTGTTTATTCTCTGATTAATTAATTTTGTATAATCAAACAAATGTAAGCATTAACAGTCATCAATTATCTTCCTGCTTTTTCTACAGCAAAAGTGTTGTTTCGGTCTGAATTATGAATTTTAATTATAAGAATTATTCCTCATTTGCGACGTAAGTTGTTCTGCACAGTTTTCTTGTGTTTGTGATTGGTCAGATGATGTTTGGTTAAGTGTAGCCCGCTAACAGAGAGATATCCAGGATGTGTTTATCTAGCTTTGTAGTATTGGCCCCATATGATTTGCTTTATTTTTCATCATACTGCTAAAACCATGTATGAGTAACAACTTCATTTCAATGATTAGATTTTAATGATCAGCTACTTTGCATACACACTGTAGTACTTAATCTGCAGGCAAGTTGAAAAGCTCAGCATTGGACTATTGCATGGTTATTATTGAAGGGATGCTTCTCGTGAAAGAAAGGCCAGACCTTCGAATGGTTTAATCAATAGAGGAATGTTCTCTGTAATGAAGCGTGTCAGCTTCTTAACAGGACTAAAACCTTCATCAAGTCAATGAGAAGGGGAGTTAAACCTGGGACCCATCTGAATAATCACGTTGCCTTATTGACTGGTCGCAAGACTGCGTGAATTTCAAACACTCAGACATGCAACACAAAGCAAAGAGACTACACCCATCTGAATAAACACACTGTGAAAATGTCCTACAACCAGACAACATCAAAAAGAAAATAAATACTTGGATGGAATTTAACAATTTGGGGTATCTTAGCAGCAAAATCTATCATCTAGGTTCCTGGTACTGATAACAATGTTTTTTTTTTTTAAAAAAGCTCTGGTCAGATATTTTATCTTATAAGACACAATGTAGCAAGACCTGAATAATCATACAAAAATCATAGACAAGTAAAATGAGAAGAACAAGTTTGATCACTGAAAGAGCTTAAATAAAGTGCATTGTGCTGAGTATACTAAGTACTCAACTCATATGAATGACAGTCAAACAGCAGATTCAGAAATAAATAAAACACAACAGGAAAAAGTATTTGGACTTTGAAAGAGAACATGTAAGACAGTTAATCATTTTCTATGATCACTTTTTATATATCTTGTAAGCTTTGGCCCAAAGCAGAACCTTTTAAGGTGTAAGTCCACCCTAAAACCACTTTTTTTCTGCTGAATACATACCGGTATATGATTAGGTATAAAGTAATGTACAGTAGTTTGATGATCCTACTCCGACTCTTCTAAGTATTTACAATTAGTATTTTTAGTTGTAAAATGTCTGCCCTCTATGGGTTGAACACCGGCTTTTGCAATAGATTTTTGCTTTTGTAATACAGTAGTCCTTTGTTTATTGCGGAGGCTACGTTCCAAAAATAACCCGCAATAGGCTAAATCTGCGAAGTAGTCAGATTTATTTTTTACAATTATTATACATGTTTTAAGGATGTAAAACCCCTCACCACACACTTAGACACTTTTCTTAAACAGGAATTAACATTTATCTCTTGTTTAAACACTCTCAAAGTTCAAACCTTCATAGATGTTAAAACATAAACCTGCTTTCAAACATACAGCACTTCAGGGTCACACTGCTAGTGATCAGACATTGATGCCAAACGCATTCAGAGTCTTTGTTGACAATGACGTCACGTCAACACGGACACCGGTCTGTTCACCCATTCAACCATAGAGTAGTGGCTGTGTGTGACCACCTGGAGCTGTATTTCACGGCTTTTATAACCAGGGCCGGACTAGGAAGGATTTGGCGTGGAGGAGAATCAGCAAGGAGGTGGTAGTAGCAGGTAAAAGTTTTCTCTCTAGCACTGAGCTAGCATAGCATTAGCCGCTAATCACACCGGCTTTTTTCACTGGTGGTTTATGTTTATGAGAGGAGAAAAAGGAGCACAGCTCCTCGCTTCAGCAGGCAGTGAAACTCACCCAGTTGGATGTGCTGCTGGTGAGTGAACGCAGCATTAACCAATCAGGATGCAGAACACAATGCGCGTTCAAACGCTGTAAAAAAAAATGGATCCAAAATTGCACTGTAGAAGAAATCCGTGAAACACCGAGGCCGTAAAAGGTGAACCGCGTTATAGCGATGGACTATTGTACCATCTTTTCAGATCAGTGACGGTTGGCCCCGCCCCTCCTATAAAAGGTGGGAGGAGGGACTAGTTTCCTCTTCTCACGGCTCTTTAGTGAGTAATGATTGACAGCTCCATGTAGAACTGTGCAGCACTGTGGGGGCGGGGCTGCTGTGACTGGGCGAGTCTTAACTAATCTAGGAGCAATGCCCACAATCAAGGCATTTTTGGAATTTTCCGTTAGTGGCAGGTCAGCAGGAACCGTGGGGTGCACCTACACTTTAAGGGGCAGTCAACATAAACTTTGTTTTTTTTAGTTTGTCAAGGTATGGACAAAAGGTGTGTTACAGTTGTATTTCAGTAAACCTAAATACCCACACTACAAGCTACAAAAGGACTAGTAAAAGTCGTTGGATTCAATTTAGCTACTTACTTAATTACTTAACATTCATCTTCCTTAATGACGAATGAAAAGCCCTGAAATTAAATTAAATTAATATTGAATAAAGTATGAATAGGATAGAATATAAAAGAGTATGTCTGTGGTGTTTTTTATCTTTTATTTTATAAAACCAAAGCCTTGACGTGCCTTACAGACCAATAAATACAGAATAAGGCAAGGCAAGGCAAATTTATTTGTAAAGCGCGTTTCATACACAAGGCAACTCAATATGCTTTACATGATCAAAAACATCAAATTCTACAGCTTAAAATTTATAAGAATATCATTTAAAATCATCAGTAAAATCAATTAAAGTCATCAACAAACACATGACATCAACAACATGACCATAAATCTCTCTCTCAATCATACACAGTAGAGAAAAAAAGTGCCTTTAACTTTGATTTAAAATATTCACACGTGATGCTGACTTCAGCTCTGCTGGCAGTTTGTTCCACTTCTTTGCAGCATAACAACTAAAAGCAGCATCACCATGTTTACTGTGAGCTCTGGGCTCCACTATCTGACCTGTGTCCATAGATCTGAGAGACCTGCTGGGTTCATACCTGACTAACATGTCACTGATGTATTCTGGACCAAACCCATTCACAGATTTATACACCAGCAGCAGAACTTTAAAGTCTATTCTGAGGCTGACTGGGAGCCAGTGTAAAGACGTTAAAACTGGAGTAATGTGTTCTGACCTCTTTGTTCTGGTTCAGACCCGAGCTGCAGCGTTCTGAACCAGCTGTAGATGTTTGATGCTCAATAAATTGGGTTGAACCTAACATGGTCTGCCATACTTTTTTTTTGTGTTTTTCTGTTAACTTTGACCCTAAGGACTAATAATTGGAGGGTCTGCTCTGCTGGAAATATTGTGTAAAAAAATTGTGGCCATTTTAGTGTATGCACTCTGTATTTATTATCAGAAAAATGTGAAAAACCTTTTTTTCCCCTAAAATCCTCAGTGTGTTGGGTAGGCTGCCAATAAATGTGACACATTTCCATTGGGAGAACAGGGTTATGTTGAGATTCAAAAGATTATTAGGCCATGATGTTTAATAATGTGGACTTTAGCAACCATGTTAAATAACCAGAATGTCTTATATAATTTTGAGAGTTTTGAGGGTCTGAGTCTGTTGATCGCCAATTGGTAATTAAATCGTCACAGATCCAATGATTTTGGTTGGATTTTTTTATCATTTTTTTCTGTGGAATGAGTATACAGTTTGTTGAAAATAATGGCATATTGACTGATGCCATAACTTCGTGGAATAGTTGATTGCCAATGAAGTAAATGTAGAAACTCAATTAAAAAGTATGGCAGACCATCAGGTTCAACCTATTTTGAGACTTTGGCTCCCCGACTATTTTGGGGGTTTCCTGTCAGAAGACCATTACAATGGTCCAGTCCGCTCGAGAGGGAAGATGCTACATGCAGGATTCTCATCAGCACTGTTGAGCATAGGGGCCCCGGACGTTGTAATTTTTCTCTCCTAGGAGCGATGGCGCCCCCTACGTTGCTGAAAATGGAGCGGGGGATTTTCTGTTGTTTTTTTTTTTCCTTTTTTTAATCGGTACTGTCCTAATAATTGTTGCACACTTAGACACAAAAGGGACTTCCAGGCGTGCATGAATTGTTTTAACTCTCATTTCAGCTTGAATAACAGAGAAACATACATGAGCCGCACCTTCTATTTAGTACAGGTGATTTGCTCATATGCTTTTGTCTTTACCTGAGGACCACGAAGACCCCTGCCGCCACTTAGTTGTCCCCAATGCTGCCTGTATACATTGTCCAATATAGACAGTGAACTTCAACCTAGACGTAGCGTCTAGCATCGCATGAAGTGGCTCGTCATGTTTATAACTCCCCCTTGGTAATGTTATAAGAAAATACTCTGTTTAATTTCATTGCTATGCTGATGATACCCAACTGTATGTATCAATGAAGCCAGGTGAGACAAATCAGCTATCTAAACTTGAGGCCTGTCTAAAAGACATTCGGGGCTGGATGGACCAAAATTTTCTTCTTCTTAACTCAGACAAGACTGAGGTCATTGTACTGGGCCCACGACACCTTAGAGAAACCTATGCTAGTCTAACTGCCCTAGATGGCATTACTCTGGCACGAAGCACAACTGTTAGAAACCTTGGGGTTCTATTTGATCAGGACTTATCCTTCAACTCTCACATAAAACAAACTTCAAGAACTGCCTTCTTTCATCTCCGTAACATTGCTAAAATCAGATCTATCCTGTCTCAGAGCGACGCCGAAAAACTAGTCCATGCTTTTGTTACCTCTCGACTGGATTATTGTAATTCTCTTTTAGCAGGCTGCCCGAGCAAGTCGCTTAAGACACTTCAGCTGGTTCAAAATGCTGCAGCACGTGAACTGACTAAAACTAGGAGAAGAGATCACATTACTCCTGTATTAGCCTCTCTGCATTGGCTTCCCATAAAATATAGAATAGAATTCAAGATTCTTCTTCTCACTTATTAAGCCCTAAATGGACAGGCACCAGTCTATCTCAAGAAGCTTGTAGTGCCATACAATCCCCCCAGAACACTACGCTCTCAAAATGCTGGACTACTCGTTGTTCCATTCATCTCTAAAAGTAGTATAGGAGGAAGAGCTTTCAGTTATCAGGCCCCACTTCTCTGGAACCATCTACCAACCACGGTTCGGGGGGCAGACACCCTCTCTACCTTTAAGGTTAGGCTCAAAACATTCCTCTTTGGTAAAGCTTTTAGTTAGGAACCAGCTCATATCTCATAGTTAAGATGCAATAGGCATAGACTGCCGGTGGGGGGGTCTGGCATGCTCGGTTGGAGAGAGGTTGGAGAGGGCGTTAAGAGAGAGGTCATTTAGGTTAGAGAGGGACCGGAGAGGGTCCCATTCCACTCTCTAACACTCCCTCTATGTCTGCTTCTTCCCTTGTGTGTTTGCTCCTGTACTCCTTCTGGCTTTTGTCTTGCAGGTCCGTGGGATCCTTAGTGTGGAGTTACAGAGTCTCAACAACTCTGTCTCCACCCTTTCCTCTGCACACACCCAACACAGCATAACGTGGATGGCTGTTCATCATAGGAATGGGATCCACACAAGGTTCCTGCTGCTTAACAGAAAGTTTTCCTTGCCGCCATGATGAATTCATGTTGGGTGTGGGATACATATGTATGTGTATATACGTATATATGCATATGTGTGTATCCATAAAATGAAGAGTCCGTCCTTAAGACTGCTCTACTGTAAAGTGTCTTGAGATACCATTGGTTATGATTTGGCGCTATACAAATAAAAGATTGATTGATTGATTGATTGATTATAACTCACAACGGATCATTCTACATGCGTGCACACGGATGTGAATACTGTCTGGTTGAAACATGTTCGGGCTTAAAGAGACATCGGCTTCACTTTGGTCGGACAGATTTGGGCCGTGTTCTCTCAGGCCGGGCCTTCTTTTTTAGGCCTGATTAAACTACTCTACTTTGTGCATCCTCTGCGCGTGAGTGTGTGTGCGTCCTCCACCTGTGTGTGTGTTCCCACGCGCATCATCCCTGTATGTGTGTTTTTTTCAATAATACTGCAGGTCCCACATAATACCTCATTTAAATTTGAAAAACCCATCTTGGAATTAGTCTTTTGAATAATGTATTTTTTATTGCCTATACAGTGTCTCGGTGTACAGTATGTTTAACACACAAGGAATTTAACTTTGGTAGACTGTGTTCTTTCTGTACAATGTAAACATTAGTAATTTCCAAACTGCACCCCTTATACCTGCACCCCCCTTCCTGCTGCAGAGAAGCTCATCCACACCTTTGTTTCCTCCAGGCTGGACTACTGTAACGCACACCTCATCAGGACCCCTGGCAGGAGCCTCTAAAAGCTCCAGTATGTGCAGAACAGTGCTGCCAGGGTCCTGATGAGGGAGCGAAAACACAAACACATCACCCCCATCCTCCGTACACTGCACTGGCTCCCCATTCAGTCCTGCATAGAATTTAAGATCCTCCTGCACACCCATCACTGTCTGCATGGTGCAGCCCCCACTTACCTCACAGAACTGCTCAGACCACACACCTCAACCAGGACCCTGTCAGGCCAACAGCACCGTCTGGTCACTCCCAGGACACGGCTCAAAACAATGGGCGACAGGGCCTTTGAAGCCGCTGTTGTGTTGTGTCAGTTGCACTTTGAGGTTTGGCATCAAATGTAAAGTACATTACAAATAAAATGTATTATTATTATTATTATTATTATTATTATTATTATTATTATTATTATTATTATTATTATTATTATTAACAATAAATTAAAAATGTAAACAAGTAATTCAAAGACTAATATGTACAAGACTAAATAATAATAACAAAAGAACATGTATTATTGGAGGACCTATACCAAGCATAAGTAACTCTCTTGCTACATTCATCATGACCCTTCACCAATTCAACAAATTACTAAATAAATAGCTTTAAAGTAAGGCTGGAACAAATAAAAAACAGACAAAAAAACAAAAAAATAATAAAAAAAATATCAAACTTTAACTTTACTTCACTAATTTTGGCTCTCAGAGAGTAATACATTTTAAAATTTTCATGATCCCCTATGCTGTGACAAATTCCTGGTGAGAACCCTGACATGACATGAAAGCGCTTATCCAGGACATTTTTATCTCAACAAAAATACTTCAAACCTTCTGAACAATGAATTAGAACATTAGTTTATCAGCATACACAAAGTATGCGATAAATACATTCTCACCATCTTTTACACATGCACTTTGTTCTCCCTCCACCCAGACAGGCTGGTCATCACTCCGCCTGCCTTCACCAATCACTCATCCTCCTCCTCTCCTTCTCTCTTTCATTGATCCCTCTCTCTCTCATTGGACTCATCACTCTACATTCACTGCAGACAAAGAGCAACCGCAGGATGACAATCACATTAGAGCGCACAATCTATTTATGGCTTTGCCTCATATTTAAACTCCACACCTCTCATTCTGTCACCCTGTCCCTTTCTTTCACACACAAACACACACAGTCTCACTCGTTTCTCTCTTGTATGCTGTCATAATATGAATGCTGGCTATTGAGCCTTTATTGAAAAATGCATTATTATTTTTTTACAGTGGCTGTAGGAGAGAGAATGAAAAGAAAACAGTGGATGAAGACTATGGCTGTTTTAAAGTTGATCGAAGTTTACTTTAGATGTGGTTGTAACTACAGCAATGTTAACTACATTATGTTTTGTGTAATTGATTGAAAAACATAATTTACCTGATTCGGTTGCCTCAGGTTCATCTGATCTCTGGTGAAGTTAACTGCTAAGCAGGTTCACAAGTCAGGGCACAAAGATGGATTGCCTGTGACAGCTTCAAAATGTAGCTGTACTGCTTCCCTCCAGAGACATCACAGGTGCTAGTGTGATATGAGGTGCCAGGTAGTTAAATGCCTGTCTGTCTGAAGCGTTGAAGACAGAGGGCCTCTATGTTGACGGGCAGATTTTCTTTTTCTTTTTCAATTTTCAACCAGTTCTTTACATAAGGAATGCTGTGTACACTGACTTTTCCATTGTTGCATGTTTAATAATGCCTGGTAACATAGTAATGGGTGGGGGCAACAGGGAGTTCAAAAACAGTGATGTCTCAAATCACGTTGTTTCGTGATTACTGTAAGAGACTATAAAACACAGTTATATTGCCCACAAAACACTGCTCTGCATTGTATCGACCTGCATTAAATCTAACACCAACAGAGCAGGAGAGATGGAGACGAGCTACGACAGTAGCGACACCTTTAAAACATGCGCCAGGAGAACAAGAGCTACAGAGAACCGTTATGAATCATGGGACATGTAGGATTTTAATGTTAACTACTACACAGCGGTGCGCCCAAGTATTTAAGCTCTGAGGAGAGCAGATAGTCCGTGCAGAGTCTGTTGTGTGCAGGGTCCGCCCTGAACAAACCTGCATTTAACAAATTTATGCTGTTTATTGTTTTTTTCTATAACAAACTGGCTGTCTTTTACTTAGTCTAGGCTGCTGTAGCGCTGTATGTCTCTCTCTGACAACATTTATCTGTCTTTGCCATGATGAGGGTGTGTGCATAACAAAATCAGAATGATTCAGTGGGAGCACAAACAATTTAATGTTAACACTTCAGTTTCATTTGCCCACCTGGTCTAATATGACGGAGTTAAATTTTTTGGCGGCATGAAGCTTGAAAACCGCAAAAAATCCACAAATTAATTTAAGAAAAAGTAGCAATCAAGGTATAATCTCACGACACACATTTTACAGCTATGCTAACAATAACAAGAATTATAACCATTAAGAAATTGTCTCCACCATTTTGACAGTATTTATTGTCATACTTTTACATTAAAAACTGAATACAGCCTACTAACACATACAGATGCTTCAGATAAAGTGCAAAAATTCACATCGAGTCAGGAACACACTTAAAGGAAACACAGGTATAGTAACAGCCTAGTAACAATAAATAAAACAATTCAAAAAGCCAAAGAATTTAAAGTAGTGCAAAGCATCCTTATTCTGTATTTAGCTTAACTTGAGGTTTTTCTCAAGTTAGGACTATAAGTAACCTCGATGTTAACATTTATTTATTTGACAGGGACAATACATTTCAACATAGATACAAAATAAGTTTGCGGCTGATGTGATGCACATACAGTAAAAGTTTAAAGCTCGTGCTAGTTTACAACACCTGTCCCTCGTTGGGCCTTTTCTACATTACAGTGGAATACAGTCAATAGAGCTGATGTTACTTGATCTACGTTCACACTGCAAGCCTTAATGCTCTTTTGAATGTGACCTGTATCAGACTCCAGTGTGAACGGTTTGCAGCTCCAAAGTGACCCGAATGCGCTTTTGTTTCTAAGTTTTTGTGCAGTGGAGTTAGATAAAATCTCTGCATATGAATTGCTTTCTCAAATTATTCTTTCCATGGATAACTCTACGCAAAGACTCCGGTGGTATATAAACACAACTTACCAAAATGTTTTTGGCTGTTGTAAATATTATTTCCACTGTTATCATTTCTATTACATTATTTTCTATCACAGTCATCTCATTTACCATCTTACTTTTTAGATTTTAATTTATGTACAAAGCAACTCCACCTCCTCTCTTGCTTTTATCTGTATACTGAGTAGAGATCACATCCCTCCATCTGAATCTCACTCATCATATCATCTTTAAACCATGTTTCTGTAACTGCAATACACTTTATTGCGGTTTACTGCATTTTATTTGCACTGCACTTGTTCCTTCTGTCACACTTATCCATAATCTACAGTTCCAGACCCATGTTGCGACAATATGATTTTTCCTTTTTTAGCAGTCTTGCCTCTTTTGCAATATCTGAATTTTTTTATCAATACATATAATCTATCAATTAATGTTTTTTTTTTCTTAAAACTTCCCTGTTATGTATTTTATTTAATTCTCTATCCATGCTTAAAAGGAGAAAAGGTCAATGATAAAGGCCCAAACATACTAGGGCGCAACATAGGCGGAACGGACTTTGCACTTTCATTGTCAAGTGCAATGCAGCATAGTAGTTTACACAAAATCCTACATTTCCCTCAATCATTAGCACTTCTCTGTAGTCCTTGTACTCTTTCTGGAATGCGTTTTAAAGGTGGAGGTACTTTCGTAGCTCGTCTGCCAGTCTGTCCTCTAAGCTTGTCTCCATTTCTTCTGCTCTGTTTCACCAGGTGGGTGAAATGCAGGTTGGTGTTACATTTAATGCAGGTTGATGTGAAAAGTATATGCCGTGCAAAGTTTTGTGTAAAACAGGTACGTGGAGAAGGTCCGAGCGGTTGAAAAATTTGGTGGATGTCCGAGCTGTTAATCTTTTTTGTGAAAGAGCAGGCCAACAAACTGTTCCAATATATTTATTATATGTTTAAGCCAAATTACTTCAGGGCTCCAAAGTCGGGTCCTGGAGAGAGGCCTCGTCCACCATACTTGATCGTAAAGGGTAACCCGTTATCAGGATTCAGGTGTGTTGGCTTGAAAACAGAGAGAGAGAGAGGGAGATGCGTCAAATCACTTTACTATGTGAATACAAACAGCGAGAGAGGTCAAAAGCATCATACACGTAAACCCGGAAACTCAAAACCATAACATTTCTCCCTTAAAGGTACAGTCCCTTGGTGAATTTCTCTTTAGTTTTACTTGTGGGTCACCACACAGGCAACCCCAGAATTCATCCGTAATGACAGACAAAACAAGTAGGTACCCCAAAGAAAACATAGGACATGATAAACTAGTGCAAAACAAAACAATCCAGCATATAACAGTCCCAGAGAAGTCAAAGTTTAAGGGGGAGGATCAGGCGGCCTCAATGGCTACATTTACCAGGAGAGGGGCAAAGGCACTCGACTTGGGGGCCGGGCCAGCTGAACCGGTCTGCCAACATCCACATAAGCAGGCTTGAGACAGTCTTCCATATCCACAACGAAGTTCTTAGACCCTTCCACCAGGACACAAAAAAGTCCATTGTAGGGGGGCCGCAGTGTGTTACGATGGCAATCGTGGCGGATGAAAACACGTTTTGCTGACGATAAATCCCTGGGAAGGTAGGACTGAGGAGGCCATCGGGAGACTTTGAAATGGGAACCAAAGCGTTGGCTATTTCCCAGGACACAGCACGATGGGAAGCAACCGACGGCGCCATGGATCAGGAAGAAACTCCCCCAGCACGCACCCGGGCCATTTCAGCTGCCGTAACAGAGTACAGGTGAACCACTTCTGGCCACTTGGTGGTCCTGTCCACCAGAGGGTAGGTGTAACCACGGTGTAACTCTCTCTGGCATTTTGAACGGTGCCAAAGGGGCCCTGGTAGGACAAGTTACCTTTGTGCGCTGGCACATCACACAGGCAGGAGCCCTCTGCAGGTTCAGCCAGACAAACTTGGCCCCCATCAGCTTGCACCCCTGCATCCGCGGACTGATACACAGCCATGGCTGCGCAGCCGTGGCTCAAATGGATGGATGCACCCGGTGACTGCCCGGGAGAGGCAGTCGGAGGCGAAATTATTCACAGTGCGTGGGCATGGTAAACTGGTGATGGTTTCCACCTTGGCAGGGAGGGGGATGGCCCCCTGCAGAGTGACGTGGTGGCCGAGGAAGGTGATGGACGACCTGCCGAACTTGCACTTGGCCAGGTTGATGATGAGACCATGCTTGCTAAACCAGCCAGTGTACACACCGGACATGTAAGCTGTGTTTCTGACTATAAATGTAATTGAAAAGAGGAGAAATAATCACAAGAGCGATTGAGGTCTGCTTCCTCATCAAGAGCGTTTAGTAGAATGAGGAAAACAGCACAAATTCTCCTGGTATGTGGGCGGAAACAAAACGAATCGATAGTCTAACTCAGAGCACTCAGTGGATCACAGATAAACATCACTCAATCTCAATTTTAACAATTAAAACTTGTCTTTTTAACATTATTTTAACACTTTTAACTATTTTAACATTTAACTGATATTTAGGTATGTAAATATATGTATCTATACTTTTTTATCACCTCACATATCATGAACCCAGTGTTTTAATATAAACTATTCGTGCATTGCTTTTTAACTCGTCACAAATACGGCAGCACAAAAAACAGAAGCAAACACACGTACAAAACACAAATCAAATGTGATTACACACTATAGGAGAGCAAGAGGAGGTATACGTGTTTATATAATGCAGTCACAAGATTCAATTGAGCTTATTTATCTTTCATTTATAATTGTCATGAATTCCGTTTCCTTCAGAGTTACAAGTCCTTCTGCACATCATTTAAGGTACAACATTTAAAGGCCCTTTGGCCCAGTTCAGTTCTGAGTCTCGCGACCTGAATCTGTTTGGTATCCTGAGAGCACAGACCATAATGACTGATGTTTCTCCACATGTGTGAGCACAAATATGTAGGTAGAAGTTCAAGAATAGATTTAAAGATAAAAGTCAACCAGTGAGCAAGTTTATGGGCATGCAAAGATAGACAATGTGCGTCCACATATAAGGAACAGTGATAGACAGTATCCAGTTTCTTTAAAAACTGATTAGGAGCTTACATAAAGAGCTCCATAGTCGAACAAAGGTAACAAAGTTGTGACGATTAAATGTTTTCTGACTCGCAATGAGAAACACTATTTTTTTATAAAAAAAGAAACCCAATTTCATCTTCATCTTGGAAACAAATTAACCAATGCGCAGTTTAAAGAACACATCGGGCTGTGGGATAAGCTCATACAAGGCTTAACCTTAGACACGTTGATCCCAAATACCAGTTTTAGGTATAACTACTCACTCCTTCCCTCTGTTCACGGCCACCACCATTATACTTAAAGCAGAATTAAGTAACTTTTTCATCTTAATAAATCCTTCTCGTAGTCCTAATGAGGGTAATACAAGTTTTTATGGGGTGATTAGGGGGAGTTTCATCCCACCTGCTGTCTATGGCCAGAAAAACGCACTTGCAACTTTCCTGCCTCCGACCCAGTGGCCAGACGTTCTGCTTTACAACAGCCCAATACAAACTAATGCTAGATTATGACCAGCCCCATGGCTGCACACAATTGTCTACAAATTCACTTTTCTCAAACTTATATCATGGAGGAGCCAGCAAAAAAAAGGCAGAGAAGACCTTTGTCCGAGGAATCGAGCAACTCCATGAAGTGACAGCTCATCAGCAACACACAGCAAATCATACACTCTGTCGTTAAGGCAACAGGCATACACACACACTCGCAACCCAGCGCTCCATCAGGCAGCACACACACAAATATCCATCCATCTATCTATCTATCCATCCACCCATCCATCCACCCATTTTCAGAGCCATTCATTTATGTTACTTGTCTCTCTTCCTCATACTGTTCACATGGGACTATATGTATGAAAGCACTCATAGTGTCACTGTTGTATTGGGATTTTTCAGTGATTGGTTGCTACTGTCTTGGGAGAGCAAAGGTGCACATGTAGCTGTGGGGTGGGGCAGACGGCAGGGGGTGCAGAGTTTTCACAACAGTGACAATTATCATTTGGCATCATTTGGTCAGTAATCCCTAATCATCTTTGAGCATATTGTAATCCAAGGTGTTTTGAGTGGACAGTGAATCTATTCTCCTTCTCCTGGCCCTGTAAATAAAGTTTATAAATCCAGGAGCATGACGCTCCTGGAATCTGGACGTCAGCCAATCGGAGATCTTTCTACAAACACACGTGCTCCATGAGCTGTTTTTGGCATTACCATTGGCTGATCGACTGAAGTCAGCTACAGAATAAAGTCACAAACACTGAGGAGTAACGACCGCTTTGTGTCTATATGAATCCCCACGACTGTGCGGGGTCCACCCCACAAACACATTGGTGTCAGAAAGAGAGTGATGACAGACAGGATAAATTGTGTGTTAACCGAGATAAACTTATTCAACATGAATTCATTGTATAGTTTTGATGCAGAGTGATGGTTATCAGTCCGCACAGAGAGGCAGCCTCTGTGTGCTCTCTGGCGGGGATGAGCCGACAGCAGCAGCCGCTGCTCAGGACAGTAACTACAGTCAAACGTGGATTCATGTTAGAGTCTCTAAAACACCAGCAAAATATCCAATAACACAAGATTCAATTAAATTAAATTCATTTGAAAAAACTTTATTTGTCCCCAGGGGGCATTTCAAAGGCACACAGAGCAGTCAATGAACGACTTTGAAGTTATACAAAAATGGATAGTCCATACGCTTGTCACTATGTCTCTATTGAGAAAAAAGTCGCTAAGAGCATTCACAAAAAATAATGGTAATGGAGGTTGAGTTTCGGTTTTGGTTTTAAATTTTTTATTTTTGTTAAATTCGTCTTATGTTCCATGTTAAGAATTTTAAGATTGTTTTAAAGAAGGGGGATCAAAAATGAAATGTGTTATTCTGTGTGTTTGTGTGTGTGGCATTTTGTACATATATGAAACATTTTCTGTTGCAAGTATAATGTTAAAAACGACACAAAGGCAAAAACATAACAAGTATAATGTAACAAAGAACACAAGTAACAGACACAAATAAGGTGTGGGTAAAAAAAAGAAAAAAACATTTAACAAATTTTGTGGGGAGTCTAGGTGATTAGGGAGGCAATAGTGCAATACTGTATATTAGAATTTATGGATGAATAAGTAACAGTCAGTATTCATTTGATAGTGTGAGGAAGCATGGGGTTTAGAAGAGCCAGGGGGTTTTGTCCTTATCTCGGTATAATTGTCCATATTATGTAGAGTTTATCAACGGAGATGACAGCCTTTTTTCCTTGTTGAATCATGAGTTTGCGGATGGGGTGAAGTTGTTTACGTCGGCGTAAGATGTCTTTGGGAAATTGATCGTTTAGTCCATAGTCTGTTCCTTTACAGTTTTTTGGATTGCTTCCACACTAAAATTAAAAGTAGTACACTATTAGCAAAACCTTACACTCAAGAAGCAAAACATCAGCCCATATTTGCACAACTATAAGCACATTGTCAACCTCACACTTGTTGCAAAACTCTACACACAGTGATTTGCAAAACACTCAACACACTTAACATACATTACACACAAAAATCTATCATGAAGTCACTTCATTTGCAATACCAAAGCACTGACTGTCAAATTACCACAACCAATTGGTTCAACACAGTCATCGGGTGTGCAAACACTCATTTGCTTAATTGTAGACACACCAATCAGGTGTGTATGCCCTATAAAAAGCAGCAGGTGAGTTCATCGGTCTTCAAGCACAATGGAAAGAGTCCGAGAAAGAGTAAGACGAGGAGGAGAAAGAGGAATCAACAGAGGAAGGGAAGGAGGCCATGCTGGAGTTAGAGGAAGACAAGAAGGTTCTCAAAGAGGACCAAATCTGACAAATGAGATCTGCGTAACAATGGTTGACCACGTTGTCAACCACGGCCTGACGCTGAGGGAGGTTGGACTGCGAGTACAGCCAAATCTAAGCCGATATACAGTGGCCAGTGTGATAATAGGAGATATAAGACTGAAATTAAACATGGAAATAATAGAACACGTAAAAGAATATAGGGTACTAGGAGTGTAGATGGACGACAAGCTGACCTGGAAAAAACAAATACAAATAGTTAAAAACAAAGTTGCTAAAAGCAGTTACATCCTATGGAAGCTTCAACAAATCCTACATACCAAATCACTTAAAACAATCTATTCTTCACTCATAGCATCACATTTAAATTACTGCTCCGAAATATGGGGAAATAACTACATAACGTATCTTGAACCACTATTTAAACTACAAAAAAAAAGCTATAAGAATTTTACATAAAGCACCACACAACACACACACAAATGAATTATTTGAGAAGGCAAAATACCTAAAACTGCAAGAAATAATACACTACAACACACAAATACACGCATTTAGGGCTTCATCTAAAAAACTACCACATCAAATACAAAAACGTTTCACATACAATCAAAATTCCTACGACTTCAGACATAATAATGTGTTTAGACCAGACAGGGTCAAATCGAACGTTGGGAAACATAGTACTGTGTATAGAGCCATGAACCTCTGGAATAGCCTTTACGTAGAGACACAACAATCCGTAAATCTGACAAGATTTAAGGAGAAAACACGGAGGATATTCCTACACACATACAGGTCCCAAGTCAACTCTTCATCGAACAACACAGCGACGACATGGAACTCATCAACTGGTCATTGAGCGCCATCGATTCAATCTTCACGACGAGGCGATCACTACAGCACGAACCAGCATGTCCAAAGGACACATACCCAAGTGGATATGTCATGGATGCACAGGGGAGAAGCCAGATGCTCTGTCTCTCCCTGCTGTCAGTGGAAGATGTGGAGGACATCTATCTGCTAGGGGTCATGATCTTTGGCCTGCTAATGATGGGGGTATGTGTATGTGCATGTGCCTTTCTGATGTATCGTATGCTGAAGCGACTTTCCGAGGATATGAAGGTACTTCGAAAGAAGAAGAACTTTTCGTTTGGAGAGTTGGAACGTAAACAACGACTGGAAAAGAAAGATCGAGGAGATACGGAGAAAAAGGACAGTGAGGAGGAGTAACAACAGGAACAATGACTGCAGACGAGAACACATAACAAAAAAAAAAAAAAAAAAAAAACATAAATTATGAAATTGTGGTATGAAGAAGATAAGAATGTTTGACCAGGAAAGACACGAGCTTTGATGTAAAATTATCTGTGTTCAAACCAGGGGACGGATCTAGATAAGCAAACTGCTTTTTTCCGTCACCCTTTCCGGCATACAAAAAGACAAAAAAGAAAAAAAAAAAAAAAACGATGATGTGATTTTGCTATGAATGTCAAAGTGAAATTTTGTGATTGCAACCTTGTCGGAAATGAACTGAATAAATAAATAAAATAAAATAAATTACCTGAGGTTGTTTTGGAAGTGGATGTAGGAGTGGGGCCGGGGGTGAGGTCGGGAGAGTTTTCGTCCATTTTGCAAATCCTGTAAAAGCATTCGTCGATGTATTCCTCTCGTTGATCCAGATCGTTTGATGTGAAAAGAAAAATAGCAGTAGTATCCTTGGAAAAAGTTTATCTGTCTTGTCTAGCGGCCGAGTGCCGCCATCTTGGATCTCGCACTGTCTCTTGGGAGTTGGAGTCACAGCATCACAGCGCTCTTCCAAACTGCAGCTTTAAAGGAACATAGGGCAGGATTTAGAAATCAGACTCCATAGTGACACCATGGTGGTTAGGGTAACTGCAGCTGTCAGCCCAGCTACCGCAGGAGCACGCATCAACTGTTTGTTTATCACGGCGCACAGCTCATACTGTGGATAGAGGATGAACACCTGACCAATCCACACTCTAACTGTGACAAGGTTACTTATTTACCCTCTGTTCATATGGCTGTTTACTGCACAACATCTGTGGAACTAAACAGTAGTTTAGTCCAATCTTGTCTCCAAGCCATCTTTTTCTCATTCTTCTTTATTTTTTGTATTGGGCCACCTCTCTAAGCCATTGAGAAAGTGCACCAGTGTCATTTGATGTCACCATTAGCGTCATTTGATTACACGTTCACAGAACTGGGCGGGAAAATCAGACTCAAAGCAGTACACAATATATGTATCACACAATCTTTTCAAGGCAATAGGTAAAAATATGTGTGAACTCATTCCCTTTGGTTTAGAGCACTTCATCATGCACTAGCATTAAAAAAAAAAAAATGAATGTTTATTTTTTTCTCAAATCCTGCCCTATGCTTCTTTAAGCTGGGTGCTGTGTCACCTGCTTCACTTTCTCTACATTTGTCACCAGACTGGCTGAACTGATTATACAACACAATATGCACAACTATAACATCACATTTCACTCTCACCATAAAACAGTCAACTCTTCTCCACCCCTTTCAATTTTACCCTGATTCCCTCTTCCCTGTTCCCTTCCCCCTCACCTAGGTGTAACACTGCCCTCTCTTTTTATAATCTCCCTTTAATAAAGTGTTTCTTACCTTTCCTTAGGGTAGGCTGGTGATGGTGATACATGTGCAATAAAATAAATGCTTTGATTTAATTGCAATAACAAAACATGCATTGCTGTCGTAAAAAGATTACACTTCATGTAGTGTTGACCTTCGACAGCTTTGCAGACAAGAAAAAAGAAATAAATAAATAAAAATGAAATAAAGAACAAGTTCTGATCAATCAGGATGCATAAGTATTTGTAAGATGTGATCATTTAAATGTCCACCCCATCATCAACAAAAGATGAATTCTTAATTAGGGGAAATATGTTTTAATCTGCTTTGGTCATCTGTTAGGCTGTTAGACAAAATGCTAGTGTTGAAGTGCTCATTCACTGCATCACTTTGAACACTTCAGTTCTCCTCCTACACACATTACATTATTACTGAACACTGTCAAACAAGTAACACTCATGTTGTAGTCTAATAAGGCTATATAATTGAAAGTTAAGGTCCGCCTCCGGCTAAAGACGACAGCAGATGTAAAGGGGCAAACGTCACTTCACTGTAGAAATGCCACGTAATAATGGAGCAGGAATAATAAAGAAATTGATTTCACTCTGTCGTCGCATGACATTTTAACCAATGCCTTTAGCCTTTAAAACCTCACCTTCCTTTATTGGGAAAAACTTTCTCTTTCTTTATCTGTTAAGTTTGCCCATTTTGCCTAAGCGAATTCCACCGTCTCCCCAGTCAGCCTCAGTGTCATCTCCACTCATTTCCACTGCCTCTCAGCTTGGCCTTTATTGTGATAATTTCTTTCTCTCTCGCTGCCACAGACTGTCACACCTTCAGCCACGCTCCCTTCTTTCTATCTGTCGCTCCATGTTTCTAGTTTCTCGTTCAGCCACATACACAAGCACAGATACACACAAACACCCCAAACCACTGGTCTCATGGGTCAGCCCATATTAGCTTACTTGTTAATACTTGGACGGCTGGCGATCAATAGTTAATCAACAAGTAATGGGATTTCTTACTCATCCCGAATGATCTTTCAATAAAGACTTGAATCTGTCTCGCCCAGGCTGCCCAACCATACCCCCCCCCCCCCCACACACACACACACACACACACACACAATCTGCAGAGGCATCACTGAGGACTCAGGGCAAAGACAGGATAGAGAAAGAGCTCCTCTTGTTGTCATCAGGCTGGCAGGAAGCTGAACTCTGTAGAAGTTTTTGTGGTTGACTTTTGAGCGACACTGGCCATGGTTACGTGATGTTTTTTTAAAATTCTAAACTAGTTATTCCAAATTATAGAATTTGGAATTAAAGTGTTCTGCTTGGTGTTTACATGTAAAATAGTAATTCCAAATTGAGGTTTACATGGAAAACTGGTTTATTCGACTTCATTCAATTCGGCTTTAGGTCTGGGGTTTGGGAAGGGTTCTGATTGGACAGGGGGTGAACATGACTTATTCATGTCTATCGGGAAAAACACACAACAAACATTTCATTGTCGGCTACAACACAGAAGACCACATAGGAACTATTTCAATATTTTTCATTGTAGTTTTAAAGCAGCAGCTTGACAATAACAAACGGGTTCACTTTGGTCAGGTGAGCAGGAGAAGGAAGATAGGAACTAATAAGCCCAGTAAAACTCTGTAAAACAAAATTCAGGAATAAATTTTTTTCTCCCTGATAAAGATAACAACAGGTACAATGATAAACTTGGATATAATACAGCCTGTGAGTGCAGTACGGGGATGCATTTACTCCGTCTCCGGGTTTTAGTATCATCCGTCTGATGAAGCCTTTTCCGTTTGTCCATGTGTCCGTGTGAATGTCCGCATGTTTATCGTCCATCCGCTCTTCTCATTTTATCCATGTCTTTTGGGGATCTTATTAAATTAATAGTCTCGGCTCAAGTCTGGGTGGCCACCTTGGATTATGTCGTCACCGTGCGTCATCATGACAGGACGAGTGTGCGCAGAACGACCGGAATTAAACATTTACAAGGAATTTTGGGAAGCAATGAAATTTCTAGTGTGCCATGCGATGATAGCAACAAATAGAGGACAAATAATGTAACTTTTTGAACATGAACGATGTATTATTTCTTTGAGAAGACTTAACTGTCCTGTTACCCTCACATCTTTTACCCTTTGGTTCAATTTGACCCCAGCACTTTGAACGACTATAAAAAAAAAAAAAAAGAGAAAGCATCTTTACCAAATTTGTGTGTCAGGCACTTCATGCTTGTCTTTAATTACACATATATACCCTTAAATAAAAGCCATACCTAGGCCAGGGAGATGTATCATTTCTCCTTTTATTTATTTGTTTATTTTTTTCCACTTGGTCTGCACATGCTGTCGAAGGTCAACACTACAAGAAGTGCAATTTTTTTAAAGACAGCAATGCATGTTTTGTTATTGCAATTAAATAAATGAGTTCTTTTATTGCATAATTTTCAATAATGGAGGAACTGACACTACTGACACTATCACTTAAAACAATATAATTTTATTTCAAAGTTACTGCTCTGTGGCATGTCTCACTCCCTTACTCACTCCTCCTCCGTAAGTGACTGCTTGTCTGAGAAACATTGCTGAGAAAATAAATTTATTTTATTTTCTGCAACACCACAAACTTGCTGTGTTTGAGCTTCTCTGTGTACACATACTGTATAAACCAGTCTGTGGACTATTTGGTGCCTGGCTGCAAAAAGTTGTTGTTTTTCCAGTCATTATTTTTGTAAGATTCCTACTTCCACTTTCACACTCATCACTCGTGCACTTGATGAGGTGAGTCTCAAAAACAATTGATGCACACAACTATACACTACAACCTTACTAGGTTGATTGGGTGTGAGCAGCAGCACACATCCACGACACCACACACACACACACACGCACACACACACACACACACACACACACACACACACACACACACACACACACACACACACGCACACACACACACACAGAGAGTTTAAGCACACGGGAGGCAGGAGCAGCAACACACATACCAGTATGCAGCACAACACAGTCACCGTTCAAAGCCATGTACACACAAGGATGCCCATACACTGCTCAAAATTTTGTATAAACCAGTGGATCTCAAATTTTATTATTTCTGAATCCAAGTACCCCCTTTTTCCGACAACAACATTTTGCTCAGAATACTATGAAAAAAACAACTAGAGAATGTAATGATGGAATTTTAAAGAATCTAATTTTGTAAATGAGTGGAATGAAACCATATTTAGTGCCTCCTGAATAGATTTATTTCCATAGTTTTGATCATTTCCGGTCATCTCGTTCCTGGTGTGGGACAAAGACTGACCTTTGTATTTTCAGTTCATGTTCTAATCAAGATTTGGATCATCATTATTATGATTTTATTTTTTAACTAAAAATAAGCATGAGAAACCCAATATTCATTCAAATTCATATTTCATGAGTTAATCTTTCACACTCGCTCTCAAGTACTCCATGTAGTGCCTTTGTGTACTCCATTTGAGAAACACTGCTCAGGTGTAAAATATCAGTGGTTCCTGCATCACAACAGATTGTGTTTGGGTGGAGCTCTAAAGATGTTTTTTTTTTAAGAACAGTTAATTGATTGCATATTGTAATTAAACCAGTATCACCCAAAACAACCTGAAATGCCAATGTGTACACTATAAACTGTATACAGGACACTGACAACTTAATGTTAAATTCACGTTTACACAATATTTGTTTTTTTTTTTAATAAAGAGGAACAATTATATATAACATTTTCTCAATACATTTAATATAATATATACTGACAGCAGATTCCCTGTAAAAGACTGACAGTATGAAAACAATCCCAAAACAATAACTTAATGTATATGACAGAGCAGTTAATAAACACCCACATTCTTATAGGCATATGTAACATAAGCTCCATAGTAATGTAAACTGATAACAAAGCAGCTGTTTAACAGATGTATTAATGCAATATATATATATATATATATATATATATATATATTAAGATAGATATACTGTATACATATTTATAAAATAAAATGTAAATTTAAGAAAATGCAATTTGTTGACTCATATAGTATAGTAACTGTAAATATATATATATATATATATATATATATATATATATGTGTGTACAGTGAGATGGCTGTAGCGGGAGGGAGGGGCTGCTGCTGCCTCGACTACAAACCAGCATCTTTATTATCCCTTCCCCAAAAAGAATAAAAAAAACCCCTTTAAATTATTATTTTTTTTTTCCACACCTTCAAAAACATTGTACACACGTACAAGGATTCCGGCTGGCGGCATCACTGTATATGGGAGTGTTCACATTGATTAAAACATTCTAGGACAGTGGTCTCCGACTTTATTTGAATTACATGAATTACTTGAAATGCTTTGGTCCAACATTCAAAAATAATGAACCCAAAATGCTATCTGTAACTAGCATATTAAATTGGCCATATCATTTGATCCTATTGGTCAATTTAATGTGCCTGTTATGCTGAAAAATACAAGGACTGGATCGACAGATCAGCCATAATGTATTTATGTTATTTTTTTGCGATTATTATACATTTCCTATGTTTCATTTGTGTTCCAGTGGTTTTGTTCAGGCATCTAAACGAGTGGCTTTTGTTTTTTTACACTGTTGTATTCTGGATCGACCGAAAAAGTGTGCTCGCAAAAGTGAACATTAATCAGCCATAATTTTTTTCAAGCATCTAAATGGGCAGCTATTGTTTTTTACACCGTTGTGTTTGGCCGCTAAGGGGTCCTGACTGCGGAATGTACTGGCGATAATATTCACCTTTGATTTCCACTGGATGCGAAACTGCACCGTAACTGCTGCAAAACAGCAACGCAGTCAATATGTCAATTTCCATCCCATGTGAATCTGCTCCAGCACAGCACCGTCACTGCTAAGTCATGCTGCTGCCCTCTGCAGCAAATATGCAGCACTTCTATTTTTGCTGGACGCTGGAGCTGTGCTGCAGCAAGTTAACAAAAGTAAGCCTTTGCGGGACAGGAAGTAGTACATAGACACAGAATAAAATATCCAGATTATTTTCAAAATAAATACTCCGTGTTCAAGGGGGAAAACAGTGACCTCCTGGGACCTCCAACGGGCCCATTTCAGACTCTATCCAAAAACCGAGCACATATTTGGACTTGGGAATAAAACCTGTCCGCTGATACCACATTTTCGAAAAAACCCTTTTTTTTGGCAATAAAATTGTGCGTTTCGGCTCTAGCGGACGCATTTCAGATTCTCCCCGAATACCAAGCACATATTTGGACTTGGGTGGACCAGACCTTTCCGTTGATTGGCCGAATCTGACCACTTTCAAAATCGTATTTCACATATAAATATTGCATTTGTCTATGGTTGAATCAAACATATTACACATGAATTAGCGTGATCTCCTGAGTCCTTGTTAGAGTTTAAATCGGCCCCTAAAAATCCAGCCCGACCCGGGCCCGCGGGCATAAAGCCCGACCCATTAACTTAAATTGTAGGCCTGAGCCTGAAGCAAACCCAACGTAGCAACCCATTATTTTATTGAACGTATTACAGCCGGTAGATTATTAGTGCGGTGCCTCGTGCAGCGAGGGGAGAGGGGAGGTGCGCTCACACACTCACCACAGCCCAAAAGGTACTGTAGTGACGTGACTCGAGCCGTTTACAGGCTTTAATGGAGGTCGTAGTAACACGCCAAAAATAAACAATCAAACACACAAAGAACCATCTTAGACCATCATACACTCACACTACCGTGGGAACAGAATTGTTCACTCTTTTCCCCGCTTACGCCCGCCCTTTCCCAAGCCTCCCAGCCAATCAACACTCAACACATGTGAACAAAGACTCACATTGGCAGAGAAAACTGCATGTAACCATGATGCCTTCTCTGTTATGGGAAATCTCAGCATCAGTTAACCACTGAATACATACAAGTGGAACATACAGTAACCAGAACACAGAACCGTGCGTGGAGTGCAGACCTGACTGAAGCACCAATCATATTTGTTCCCTGTGCTCCAGCAGCAAGTGAGGAATGAGCAAAATCAACAAATAATATTCAGTGAATGTGAACGCTGAACAACAAAACGCAGCACAACGCCATCAATATCCCGTCCCACTACTAGCAGAAATCACTTTAGAAATGATACCACAACAATATAGAAATGTTTTTGTGTTTATTAAAAAATAATATTAATAGAATAGAGATGAGGTGTCCCAGCAATCACGCACTTTCATACATGGGAGAAGCGATCGACAGGGAATGTTTCAAAGATTGGCCAGTGAATCGCAATCGATGGGTTGGCGACCACTGATCTAGGATTTGTTTGCTTGGATGGTCTTTCTACTTTGGACGCTGCTCGTTTGTGTGTTCACAGCGGCTCTGACATGCCCGCTTTGACCAATAGACGTGACAATCTCCTTATTTGTTTGTCCAGTGAAGTCTTTACTCCAATAACAATGCCCCAAAGGGTTTAGTTAATGCAACTGCATCAAAAAGTGAGCTGTGCTAAATCAAGGTGATGAAATTATCAGCTGTTCTCCGCCCATCGGCCTGAGACTGCGACTATACGGGTGTGAAAGCAGACTAATCCTCTAGTCTGATCCAGGCTATTTACTTTCCTGTTGTCCTTGCAAGTCGTTTTGCATAAGCCCATCTGCTAACAGGCTAAAAAGAAAAATAGAAGCCAAAATACACGGTACAAAAAAAGCTATGTACCATATAAGTTGAGCAGTCTTCAACATGGTCGCACTGTGATAAATCCCTGCGGAGCCACATGCTAAACAGCTTCAACCTGGCTGCAGCTAGCCAGCTCCTTGTAAACAGGCTTTGTGTCACCATTGTCATATCGCAACTCTATTAATATACATGAGCGTCTGAGGCCTTTAAAATGCTTCACAGAGAGTGGGAGAGCTGGCTGCCTCCTCTCTTTCCTTTGTTATTATCTCCATTCCTTCTTCATCCTCCTCCCTCCTTTTTTTTTTTTTTTTACCCCCTCAGCTTTACTTTGGCACTTTTACTCAGCTCATCCTGTGATTATGTCTTTGCAAGTTCTCACTTCTGTTTTGTTTTGTTTTGTTCTCTCATACACTTTATAACTTTAGCACAGAGTGTATCTATTTTTAATTATTTTGCATTATTTTTGGTCTTTTCAGTGATAACCAGTGACATGATGCTAGGTTTGGTATGGAACTGACAGTTTTTGTGGAAGATTTATAAACATTTTCATAAATTTATCAGATTTATAAATGTATTGAGAAAACATGAGCCACTGTCCCTGTTTACACTAACTTTAACCAAAAAAGCTACAATCAACTCCTGTAGGTCGTAATTGGGGGCAGAACAAGTGTTCCAGCTCTTTGAGTGATAGAGCCGTACTGTAGCGTAGCTTGCAGAACAAAGCTACCCATTAGTCGCGTTCCTCCAATACCTTTACTCACTCAGCTTCTCAGCCAATCCCACAGAACAAATATGTAAACCAACATCTTCATTGACTGGAAGAATTATTCACAAGTTTTAAACTAAATTTAGGCCCCGTCCACACAGAGACGGGTTTGAATGTAAACGGTCAAGTTTTTTATTGTTGCGCCTTGTGTACATACAGCAACAAATACACTAACTTCTGAAAATATGATGTTGGTGACATACAGTGGGCCAGCAACCAAGGTTAACTTTATTGCATGCAGCACAGTTCGTGAAGGATTGCTGGTGGTGCACTCATTGAGTCTTGTCTCCATATTTCAATGAGAAATATTTAGCAAAAAATATGTTATTTGTTGCTAAAAATAATTACAATTGTTTAATGCATGTAGAAATATATAGATCACTTGACACAGTCTCAACATTTAATTTATTTGATCCTCATTTGCTTTTTTTCTTTCCATTATGAGAGGTGAAAGTCTGCATCACTCACCTAATTTGACCGCGTCTCCCTGGATTTGACATTTGGAAGGTTCAACATATTGTAAATGTTTGTTCTATGAAAAAAACTTAACAGAAATTTAAACGAGGTGGAAAAAACTTGTAAAGTTTCCATTTTTAAATCTTTAATCAGTATTCTCTGTATTTTGCTGATTGATTTTTTACATCCGTGTGTTTGACCACTCTGCTGTGGCAAAGAAGAGTGTGATGTGACATGTACAAGTGTTGATTTTAATTCAATTGGATCAAAAGAAAAGTATTCACATTCCTCCAGATCCATATATGCACTGTCTCTCTGACTGAAGCCTCAGAGTACGTTTTGGCCATGTACCTCTTCAGACAAAGCCATGGTCATCTGTATACTGACATTGATTTATATATTAAAGGGGGAGTATCATGTTTTTTTTCAGGCACATAGTACCATTCTATACTCAAATAACAATGCTACCTAAAATTGTTTGGAAAATGCAGAAAATATAAAAAATTACAGTGTGTGTGTGTGTGTGTGTGTGTGTGTGTGTGTGTGTGTGTCGGAGCCAACGGGGGAGAGAGAGAGGGCAGTCGCTTCTCCGGCCGTAGCACTTGTCATAGACAGCGCTGCTTTTGCGGTTTAACTGATCAACTTACGGGGTTACTAAAGGATGAGTTCACCCAGAATGTAGGCTTATTCAAGCTCTACAGCCAGTTTATTTATTTATTTATTTATTTATTTTTAATACGTACATAAATGAGTACAGACAACATAAGCCAGTGGTTTCTTATTAATATATCTAAAATAAGTAAAAGCTAAATCTGCAGAGGCAGGTGCTGTGGGCTGAACTTAAGAAGAGAACATAGGAGGGGGGACGGGGCTTGTCCCCAAGGCGGAGTCTCGTTCCCTCGCGCAAAACAGCAGGAAAATGACTGCTGGCAGGAGATTTAAAGATTACTCAAAAATACGCGAATCAATCACTAACATGATATAAAGCTTGAAAAAGTGATTTTTACATGATACCCCACCTTTAATAAATGTTATAATTGTATTATTTCAGTATCAGCGGAGACTTCTTCAACATTATCACATCAACATTTAGATAAAGGGGAAATCCACCACAATACATTTACGTCATTAAATCAACTCCAAATACTGACATAGAGTTTTACATACGAAATTAGCTCAGAATGGTTATAGTGAGGCATTAACTATGTTTAGGTGACATTGAAATGACTGAACTATTCCATTAAGAGAACAATGAATAGTGGAGAGTGGAAGGCTTGCTCACCATACACACAATGGTAACCAGTGACGTGCTGTCAGGCTAGGCAAGGTAGGCAGTGCCTACCCAAGGGTGAATTGATATTTTGATTATTTGTTTTAATTATAATATAATCATAAATTATTTATTTTTACCTATAAGTTTGAAAGTGTCAGCATTTTGTGCGTTTCATAGCCCAAATTACTAAACAGCGCTATTTCCTGGAACTGCTGCAGTCTCACTCCGCTGTAAGGCAGGAGGAGGCCACGCCCCCTCCCAAAAGCACACGGTTGCTCTGCCTCTGTTCCCATAGCGTGTTTTATGTGTTCGCTCATGCTCAGTCAGTTCCCCAAGATGACAACCATTTACGTCCAAAGGCAACTCTCTATGCTGCCTTTGGACGTAACCGTGCTATGCTAAATGCTATACGTAAGTTCACAGTACATTAGTGAATTGATCCCATGTGACCACTGCTGCTACATTCTCTTTCACTCTAGCGAGTGGGCGGGATAACACTACAGGCAGGATGACAGCGCTAGAGACGATAGAGAAACTTTTTTTGAGATAAAACGACAGCTTTTAAAAGATGGGAGACCAACACCTGAGTTACCAGACCTTCAGCAAAGGTAAGATCAGAAAATGTTTCATACTTTCTACAGTGAATGGTACAAAAGGAAGGATTGGCTTTGTGGATGCTCCTCACTGAGGCTGTTCTGAGTTGTTGTTGTTGTGATTTTCTCTGTGTTTCTGTGTTTCCAACACAAACAACGGATGCGCTGCCGTGTCATGAGATATATCTTGTTGGGAGAGTATGGAGGCCATATTAATTAATTGTTTATGTTTCTTTAATGGTGTTTTACGATGTTGATTTTGTTAGATTGCTAAATGCTTGTTCATGCGGATCTTTTTGGGTTTTTTCTTTCTTGACTTGAATTGAATTATATGAAATTGTCATTGGTGGTCTCGATTTGCAACATGCCTACCTATCCCTAGTGGTCACGGCACATCACTGATGGTAACCATAAGTGCCTTTTGACACCTGTTTATACTTTCTGATTTTTACTAGGCTTTACACGATCAGGATTTTTGGGCCGATCACCAATCAGTGAGTTTAAAAAAATGATCGCCGAATTGAATTCAAGATTTTTTTTTAGGTACCGACTGAATTCTTTTGGTACTACCTAATACAGATTCACGGAAAATCAAACGGTGTCATGTTTCGGGACCTTTGTTGTCAGAGTGCGTGTGTGGGTGTGTGACCCTTTAACTGCAAACAAATGCGTTGGCCGCGCGACCAGTGTGCGGAGTGAGGGAGCGCATGTGACCAAAGCAGATCAATTATAAGCTGTATGCCGTTTTTGAGTGATTGGCAAATAAATGTTGTTGAATTAAACCCGAGTCCCATGTCATACTCAATGACTGCTGTGAAGCAAGGGAGTTTGTCCCCGAACGGCAGCTGTGTCAACTACATGAGAGTTGGAGATGAAGCTGCGGAGGCAGACCACACCACGTGAAGCCTCTATAAACATTAGCATTAGCATTAGCGGAGCAAAGACATATTTCCTGAATATGGCATCGCAAAACCTGCTGTTACTTATAGTTTGTATTCACATGTGCACAGCGGAGGTGGGGCTCATACACACGCACACACGAAAGCAAATGGAAACGGAAGCAAACGGGAACATGCTTGGGCTGAGTAGACAAAACAAGCGCGCACACATACAAACACACACACAGGTGCTAACAGCAGATGATGCCCTCGCTTTCAGATCCAGTAGACTGGGGAAGAAGTCTAGCGCTCAGCTGCTTCACTTACACTGAGAGACATTTTTGTCATTTGTTAATAGGTTTTCACCTTTGTGCACAAATGTGAGTGAAATAAAGCCATGTCATGTAAAGCAAATGACTCTTTGGCATGAATGAGAAGATAAAACAATGCAATGGGAGCACCTACAGAGGGTTTCATCTTGACAATGACGTCATTGATCGGCTCGGCATATTAAGACAATACAGCTGATCACATTAATTGCATAAAATGCAAAACATTGGCCCATCCAATATAGCCGATCAGGTCGGTGTAAAACTAAATTTTTACCTCCACCAATAAGGGGAGGTTTGTTTGTCTGTCCAGTCGTCTGTCTGTTACATAATGGGGAGGTTTGTTAGCAGTATATCTCAAAAAGTTCAGAACGGATTTTAACAACATTTGGTGAACTGATAGACAATATCAAAAGGAAGAAGACGTCCGATTTTGGAGACGATCCGGCAAGTATTGTTGATACAGTATCCAGAACAAGTTTTGGAGCATATTGTAGATGTTTGGCTGATTTTACAGCACCACCTGCTGGTGACTTTGTGACTCTATACTTGGCGAAGGTTTGCGTTCTTTGAGTGCTTTTGTTTAATACCTTTCTATTAGCACCAATATTAACTTTACCTGTACCAATGTCCTTTTCTTATTATGCTATTTAGGTTTTCCTTTCTCTCTTTTTGAGCTTTCTCTGGTTTTGAATTTAATCCTGTGTAACCTTTTTTTTTTTTTTTTTTGTTTTGTTTTTTTAATTATTGCCTCTGTTTGTAGCCCACAACATGTCTGTTATTATTTCCATGACAGTCATTACCCTCATCATCTGCATATTTGTGAGTTTCCCAGATGTGTGCCTTGTTTCTGTGATGAAAACAAATAAAAAAAACACATTTTCACAGTGGACGCCCACTGTGGCTCGTCTGTGGTAGAAATGCATAAATGCATGGAGAGTTGCAATTGTTTACAATGACTCATACCAGCATACAACTGTGTATTACATAACTGAATAATGTGGGACATGGATAGCCAGCATCACCTCTTCCACCACTTCCTTCTTATCTTCCTCTCTTTCCTTTCCTCCATATTTCACAGCCGCCCCAACTCTGTCGGATGGAGGGTGGGTGGGTTTCACACTCTTATCTCTCCTCCCCTCTCCTCTTGCTTGTGGTTGCTTTGCTTCCTCCCTATGGGTTAACGTGTGTCTATGTGTGTGTGTGTTACATGGTGAAGTGTACAGGAAGTGCTGTGAAGAAAAGAGGTGTTGGAGGTTATCTTTCAGTGTGCCTTTCCTAAGAATCGTGTTGCACTCTGACTCCTTACAGAGTGGGAGCTTTAATTCCTCTTTAATACAGAATAAAAGTTAAATCATCTTTAAACTGACCTTGTAAACACTTAATTCCAAATGTAAATTTAATTCCAAATTAAACTGAAATCTGAACTAGATGGCTGGTTTATTTCAATTTTAATTCCAAATTAAATAATTCCTCATTCTTCTAAAAGTTTAATTCAGTTTTACGTTAATTCCGGTCGTTTTCGCTATGCTCAGCCAGTCACGTTTACTGGGATGACTGCGGATATTCACACGGACACGTTACATGCATGGACATCGGGAAATAGAACAGGCTTCACTGTACAGGTGATACTAAAACCTGGAGACAGAGTAAATGTGTCCCTGTACTGCATGTACAGGCTTTAATATCACAAATTTTATCATTGTACCAGCTGTTAGAGTGTATACTGTCTTTACCAGGGAGCAAATATTTATTCCTGTTATTGTTTTCCGGAGTTTTACTGGGTGATTAGTTCCTATCTCCTTCTGCTCTGCGGACCAAAGTGAAACAGAGTGTTATTGTCGAGCTGCTGCTTTAAAACTACAATAAAAATAAAAGTGAAAACAGTTCTCATGTGTTCTTCTATGTTGGAGCCAACTATAAAAGGTTTTTTGTGTGTTTTTCCCGATAGACGTGATACGTCATGTTTCTTCCCCTGTCCAATCAGAACGCTCCCCAACCCCCAGACCTAAACAGGAAATAAAAAGGCAGAATAAACCTGTTTTCCATGTAAACCTCAATTCGGAATTACTATTTCCATGTAAACACGAAGCAGAACACTGTAATTCGCAATAACTAATTTCAAATTTAAAAAAAAATCATGTAACCGTGACCATTGTCCTGTGGCTTATGACTTTAAAACACTTATAAATAATACTAATAAAACACCAACATGCAGAGTATTTATAGCATGCGATTTTGATTTGTTTTCATCCATTGCTTATGTTTCTCCAGTATTAGAGCAGGGTTAATGTGATGTCTTTTTCCATTCGGGCTACTCTGTCAGGCAGGAGTTAACAGCCAACCACTCCTCTTCCTTTCAGTGCTGAGTTTGCATATTCTTTCTGAGCATTTGTTGGGAGACAAGTCAAGAAATGTATTATTCATTCATAAACACGTTCTACACCTACTTGCACCCAGTGCAACAGGAAGAAAACTCATCACAGAGTTCTGATGTGTGCAGCGTGGAGGCGAGCACAGAGAGAGAATCCCCCCGACCGTGCCTGAGAAGCAAACTGGCTCAGCTCAACGGGTGATGGGTGAATGAGGTGTTACTGAGGAACACTGCAGGGTCCCATTCCCACTCTCTTCTCAGGCACGTTTATCTTAGTGAACCACAGCCCTGAATGATGAGGGAGTTTGATTCAACTGAATGAGGTGGGCACAAAGGTACCCTGCTTCTCCTTTAGGGAAAACACACATTCTGTCTATACTTTGTCTGTCTTTGTCTATAATTTACTCACCCTCTAGGTGTACCGCTGCTCAAAATAGAGGCCTACGTCTTAACCCTAGAACACTATTGCTAAAAATAGTAACACCATCACTAACGCCGGGAGATTTTTACCCAATATATTATACCCAGAGCTTAATTTGGACCTCCCAGATTTTGACCGGTACGTAATATATAAATATATATACTGTATACATACCAAATTTAATGATTTGGCACAATACCGATGGTCGCCAAAAGCTTGTCACTTTCACCCCTGTGCCCCTGCTTGGGCACTTAGATCAGCTGACCAGCAACTGCTAAAGGTGCCAGACAGCAGAAAAAAGGTCAGAGGCAAAAGGTCAGAGAGCTTCTGCAGTTGCAGGTCCGAAACTGTGGAATGATCTGCCATTTCACATCAGAGAAGCTTCATCTCTGCTTGTTTTTAAATCTCTTTTAAAAATGCATCTTTTTACTTTGGCATACAGTATAGTTTTAAAATTGCATTGATTTTATGTACACTGTTATTTTACATTGTGTGTGAGCACTTTTGTCACTTTGTACGTCAGTTTGTCCCCCTATTCCTGGGTTTTTAAAGTGCTTTATGAATAAAGTTGGATTGGGTTGGACTTTCACACAGATCTTCCCTACATGTTAGTCGTTCACTATGCTGGTAGTTTGAAGATAGTCATAAAAACTTAAAACTGAAGACGCATTTCTATATAATTTACAGCGCCACTTTCTCTCAGCGTATCTTACCAAACGTTGCCTTAAAGATGAGCTGCATGTGCTGATGGTGGTACATTAACAGTGATGGCATGTATGCATCCGTGAATGTGATGTGTTTGCCAATGATAGCGTGGCTGTAAAGTGTCGGCAAATTTTGACATGTCAGAAAATAGCTGTATATTCATTCAACTATGACAATCACTTTCTATATTGATGGGTTAATGATAATTTAGTGATGTGTTTCAGTGAAGACAAATGCTTTGTTCAGACACGCTAGCATCGCTTTATTGTAGATGTGACAAGCTGCTGGGATCATGTTCTTGCTGCCAAAAATAGAAAAAAAACAAGTGAATTGTAATATAATGCAGAGCTCTAAGGTTTATTAAATCAATTACATATCACATGCAGAGAATCAATGCCTGTCATATAGCGGATATTAAAGTGACATGATTTTTCTATTGTGTTGGCACTTAATGTAGCATGGAGGAGAAACAAAATGGTTAAGCAGAAAAGGCCAGATAGTAAATGACATGTACTTTATGTATGTTTGATTTTATTTTATTTCTATTTTTAATTAACTTTTTTTTTTTTATCCCAATCCCAAAATTGGGATTTTTATTTTAATTCGTATTTTTTGTACTGCTCTAGCATTTGCAGAATACTTCCATCTTGTGATGGTGGAAGTAAATCTGGTAAAAAGCTAAATAGAACACGTAAACTCACAGTAACTTGAGTGCATGAACAGTTATTAACCCCCACTATCTGTTAGGGTTTGTTCTGTTTTCCCTCCCCCTTGTGTTTTTTTTCTTTTTTTTGTTTCTCTGCAGGGCTGAGTGACGGGGGCGTGGCTGAGACCTGCAGCAACGAGGCACACCTGATCCTGGTTGATGAGCCTGATATATAAGCTCTGTTCAGTCCTCTCCATGCTGCCAGAAAATTCCGTCACGCTCGGTACTGTGGGAGCTGTTTTGTTTGAACACTGAGGATTTTTTGATACTTACCTGTTACCTCCTGTGCTCAGGATATCTTCTGTGCCTCACTGCCTGCTCCTGCTCCGTCTGCTCCCAGCCAGCCTCCGTCACCTCAGCCACTTCGTTTTTTTGTAAAAATAAATTCTCAAAGCTTTCCTGTCTCCGTCTCCGCTTTGGGGTCCGACTTGAAACCCTAACAGAATTTTCTGGCCAATATGGACCCCGCAGAGATGGGAAAATTCAGGCAAGCTTTGGCTTTGCAAGGGACTCGTGTTGGTCAACATGAAAAGACTCTTAATGAGATCGTGGATTCACTCCGTCAACTCAATAGCAATTTTTCTGAGTTGAGTAGCCGTCTTGACCAAGTTATAACTCACATTGCCGCAGCCAACTCTCCACCAGCTCAAGTTGAGGCTCCATCTGCTCCTGCGCCTCCAGACAGTCACCATTCCCTACCTCGTGAACCTTTCATCCCCACTCCTGCCAGATATTCAGGTGAAATAGGGTCATGTGGTCAGTTTATACACCAGTGTATGCTTGTTTTTAACCAACAGCCATTAACCTATTCCACTGATAAAGCTAGGGTTGCTTTTATTATGAGTTTGCTCGCGGGTAAAGCTTCAGCATGGGCTGTAGCTCTAGTCAATAGCAATTCTCCAGTATGTGATACTCTGGGTTCATTCACTAATGAGATGCGTAGAGTGTTTGACCACCCACTTCAAGGAAAGGAAGCCAGTAGCCGGCTACTTTCATTACGTCAAGGTGCAGGTTCAGTTACCACCTACTCCATAGATTTCCGTATCCTAGCAGCCGAGACTGGGTGGGATGAAAGGGCCTTGCAGGGAGTATTCTTCCGGGGTTTGAGTGAAGAGATTAAGGACCAGCTAGCTGCCCATGATGAGACCACCACTCTTGAGGAACTCATTTCCCTAGCCATACGTTTAGACAACCGTTTAGCAGAGAGGCGTAGGGAGAGAGCAGCTAGGAGAAGCCAACCCCCCCCACTTCTCTACACCAATCAGCCTCGTCAGCCAACACCTGCAGCTCGTCCACCCCCACAATCATACTCCACTTCTGTTCCTGCTACTTCCACCCAGAGTACTGAAGAACCCATGCAGCTGGGCAGGATGACACTCAGTTCTCAAGAGCGTCAGCGCCGGCTAAGCCTCGGACTATGCATGTATTGTGGACAAGCTGGACACCTTGTTGCTTACTGTTCAGCTCGGCCAAAAAGACCAGGCTCATCGGCCAGCGGAGGGGCGCTGGTGAGCCACACTCCCACGGATCCCCCCTCCAGGCGAATCCAGCTAGAAGGTACAGTGTCCAACTCTAAAGACTCTTTTTCCCTGCTAGCCCTAGTGGATTCCGGAGCCGATGATAATTTTATTGACAATTTGTTTGTTTCCCAGTGTAACATTCCCTCCGAGCCTCTCCCTGAGCCTAAGAATGTCTATGCCCTAGATGGGAAACTGCTGGCAACTGTAACTCACCGCACCATTCCCATTTCTTTGCGACTTTCTGGCAATCATCATGAGATCATATCCTTGTACATCGTGAGTTCACCTTCCTCCCCATTAGTTTTAGGCCTTCCCTGGCTTAAACGACACAACCCACATATAGACTGGTTAAAGCTGTCCATAGTAAATTGGAGTTTATTTTGTCACAATCATTGTCTCCATTCAGCCATTCCTCCTAACGCAAGCACACCTGCAAGCCTCAAGCCCATAGATCTGACCTTGGTACCAGTTGAATATCATGACCTCCAGGAGGTTTTTTCTAAGGATCAGGCCTTATCACTACCTCCTCACAGACCATATGACTGCAGCATTGACTTGATCTCAGGTGCACCGTTGCCTACCAGTAAACTTTATAATCTGTCCAAGCCTGAGAGGGAGGCCATGGAGACGTACATTTCTGATTCCCTAGCTTCTGGCCTCATTCGACCTTCCTCTTCCCCTGTTGGAGCTGGGTTTTTTTTTGTTGACAAGAGGGACCGGACTCTACGCCCATGCATTGACTACAGGGGGCTAAATGACATAACGGTCAAGAACAAGTATCCTCTTCCCCTAATTGATTCTGCTTTTAGCTCTCTCCAAGAAGCCACCATTTTTACTAAACTTGATCTCCGGAATGCTTATCACCTGGTCCGCATTAAGGAAGGTGATGAGTGGAAGACAGCATTCAACACTCCTCTTGGACATTTTGAGTACCTAGTTATGCCATTTGGTTTAACTAATGCCCCAGCTGTTTTCCAGGCGCTCATTAATGATGTTTTACGTGACATGTTGAATCGCTTTGTTTTTGTATACATTGATGACATTTTGATTTTTTCTCGCTCGTTAGAGGAACATGTCCAGCATGTACGACTGGTACTTCAACGTCTTCTGGAGAACAGACTTTATGTTAAGGCTGAAAAGTGTGGGTTTCATCTACATTCTGTTGGTTTCCTTGGTTTTGTTGTCGAAGAGGGGAGGATTAAAGCAGATCCAGCAAGAGTAAGGGCCGTGGCTGATTGGCCAACTCCCACCAACAGAAAGCAACTCCAGAGTTTTTTGGGATTTGCCAACTTCTATAGGCGCTTTATTAGAGACTATAGTAAAGTGGCTGCACCTCTCAACAAACTTACGTCTATAAAGGTGCCTTTCAACTGGTCTGCTGAAGCAGGGGGAGCTTTTGTCAAGTTAAAGACTCTATTTTGTTCTGCTCCAATCTTGTCTCACCCAGATCCTTCATCACAATTCGTCATTGAAGTGGACGCATCCGACTCTGGCATTGGAGCTGTGCTTTCTCAACGCTCTGTTTCAGACCAAAAGCTACATCCATGTGCTTTCTATTCCCGACGACTGACCCCTGCGGAGAAAAATTATGATGTTGGCAACAGAGAGCTGCTGGCAGTCGTTGTGGCACTTAAGGAGTGGAGGCACTGGCTGGAGGGCTCGGTGCAACCGTTTATGGTATGGACAGATCACAAAAACTTATCTTATCTCCGCTCTGCACGCAGGCTAAACTCTCGCCAGGCTCGATGGGCGCTTTTCCTGGGTCGTTTCAACTTTACTTTGACTTACCGTCCAGGTTCCAGAAATGTCAAGCCAGATGCCTTGTCTCGCCAGTTTGCACCTCCTGTGGATGAACCTCCAGTGGAAACAATCCTGCCTTCTTCTTGTGTGGTTGGGGCAGCCCACTGGGAGGTCGAGAAGACCGTCCAGGAGGCCCTGGTTAACCATCCCTCACCTGATGGGTGTCCTCCAGGTCGCCTGTTTGTGCCTCCTTCAGCCAGATCCGTGGTGCTTCAGTGGGGCCATTCGTCCAAGCTCTCATGTCATCCTGGATTTCATCGCACCCTCTCCTTTGTTCGGGAGCGTTTCTGGTGGCCCACTATATCCGCCGACACTAAACAATATGTTGCTGCTTGCTCTGTCTGTGCCCGCAGTAAATCGTCCCATCGCGCTCCAGCTGGCTTACTCCGCCCACTGCCTATTCCACACCGTCCCTGGTCTCACATCGCGGTGGATTTCGTTACCGGTCTGCCTCCTTCTGACGGTAATACAGTCATTCTGTCCATTGTGGACCGCTTTTCGAAATCTGTACATTTCGTCCCTTTACCCAAGTTACCCTCTGCCTATGAGACTGCAAACTTGCTCGTTCAGCATGTCTTCAAACTGCATGGCATTCCTCAGGATATTGTGTCAGACAGAGGCCCACAGTTCTCCTCCCAGGTGTGGAGAGTTTTTTGTCGTGCTGTTGGTGCAACAGCCAGCTTGTCTTCAGGATATCATCCACAGACGAACGGCCAAACAGAGCGAGCAAATCAGGACCTGGAGGCAGCCCTTCGATGTGTCACCGCTCACAATCCGACTTCCTGGTCTATCCACCTCCCTTGGATTGAATATTCCCACAACTCCATGGTTTCCTCCGCAACCGGTATGTCCCCGTTTATGGCTGCTAATGGCTTTCAACCTCCTCTTTTTCCAAGCCAGGAGAGTCATGTTGCAGTTCCATCCATCCAAGGGCATCTACAGCGAGCTCGGCGGATTTGGCATGAAGTTCGAGCAGCTCTGTCTCGTACCGCTGCAAGGAATCAGAGGCTTGCTGACCGCCACCGCACTCCAGCGCCAGACTACAAGCCTGGCCAAAGAGTATGGCTATCATCTCATGATCTTCCCCTGCAGACTGAGTCGAAGAAACTGTCTCCCCGGTTTGTTGGTCCGTACGAGATTGAGAGAGTCATTAATCCTATGGTTGTACAGCTCAAGTTGCCTCCTTCGTTGAGAGTTCATCCTGCATTCCATGTATCTCTGCTGAAGCCAGTTGCCACGAGTCCTCTCAACCCTCCGGCCGAGCCCCCGCCACCCCCCCGGGTGGTGGACGATTATCCTGCCTTTACGGTTCGGCGGCTGCTGGATGTTCGGAGGCGGGGTCGTGGCTTCCAGTACTTGGTGGACTGGGAGGGTTACGGTCCGGAGGACCGCTCCTGGGTTTCCCGGTCCCTCATCTTGGACCCTGCTCTCCTCCGGGACTTCTATGCTGGGCATCCCACTAAGCCGGGTCGGCCGCCAGGAGGCGTCCCTTGAGGGGGGGGTACTGTTAGGGTTTGTTCTGTTTTCCCTCCCCCTTGTGTTTTTTTTCTTTTTTTTGTTTCTCTGCAGGGCTGAGTGACGGGGGCGTGGCTGAGACCTGCAGCAACGAGGCACACCTGATCCTGGTTGATGAGCCTGATATATAAGCTCTGTTCAGTCCTCTCCATGCTGCCAGAAAATTCCGTCACGCTCGGTACTGTTGGAGCTGTTTTGTTTGAACACTGAGGATTTTTTGATACTTACCTGTTACCTCCTGTGCTCAGGATATCTTCTGTGCCTCACTGCCTGCTCCTGCTCCGTCTGCTCCCAGCCAGCCTCCGTCACCTCAGCCACTTCGTTTTTTTGTAAAAATAAATTCTCAAAGCTTTCCTGTCTCCGTCTCCGCATTGGGGTCCGACTTGAAACCCTAACACTATCTACTAGAGGCAGCAATAATTACTAACCAATAATGTATTCGAATGAGGTTAAAACAAAGTGATAATTACAATTCTGTTCATAACTTTTATGGACAGAATTTCTAGGAGCAGTCAGGGCGTTGAGGGGGTCCGGTTCGGGGGCCTCAGTATTGCATCACTGCTTATTGCAGATGATGTGGTCCTGTTGGCTCCAACATACCGTGACCTTCAACTCTCACTGGATCGGTTCGCAGCCGAGTGTGAAGCGGCCGGAATGAGAATCAGCACCTCCAAATCCGAGTCCATGGTTCTCCACCGGAAAAAGGTGGAGTGCCTTCTCCGGGTTGGAGATGAGGTTCTGCCCCAGGTGGAGGAGTTCAAGTACCTCGGGGTCTTGTTCACGAGTGAGGGAGGGATGGAGCGAGAGATCGACAGGTGGATTGGTGCGGCGTCTGCAGTGATGCGGAGTCTGCACCAGTCCGTCATTGTAAAAAGGGAGCTGAGCCAAAAAGCGAAGCTCTCTATTTACAGGTCGGTCTACGTTCCAACCCTCACCTATGGTCATGAACTTTGGGTCATGACCGAAAGAACAAGATCACGGGTACAAGCGGCCGAAATGAGTTTCCTCCGTAGGGTGGCTGGGCTCTCCCTAAGAGATAGGGTGAGAAGCTCAGTCATTCGGGAGGGGCTCAAAGTAGAGTCGCTGCTCCTCCGCATCGAGAAGAGCCAGATGAGGTGGCTCGGGCACCTAATTAGGATGCCCCCTGAACGCCTGCCTAGTGAGGCGTTCAGGGCACGTCCCTCCGGGAAGGAGGCCCCGGGGAAGACCCAGGACACGCTGGAGAGACTATGTCTCTCAGCTGGCCTGGGAAAGTCTCAGGGTCCCCCCGGAAACGGCTAAGCCGGAGAAGATGGATGGATGGATAATTACAATTACATCCATAAAGTTGTGTTTTAATTTTCATTTCTCATTGAATGCAATATTTATTATAATATGAATAACTATTTTAGTGTATTTCACTTAGAAATTTTCAAATGAGAACTTGTTCTCAATGACTTATCCAGTTAAATACAGGTGAAATAAAAATAAGCAGACGTGAAAGTAACAAATGGTATTTTACTTGGACTTAAGTACGTTTTAAAATAAGTAAAGTAATTTTTTACATATCGACACCCAACTTTCACTGAGTAAATTACAATGTTTTCATGGTCTCATTGAACATAATCCATATGTTCTTAGTCACACCATTTCTGATCAACGCCCAGCCACTTTCTTCAGTTTAGGTTGTGGTTTCTACCTGTTATGTTGTTACCCACATTGCACTTTTGGCATGGCACTGTATTTAGCTACTTAGAGCCTGATAATTGTATGATTTATTTAAAAATTGATGTCACTGATGTAATTCAATTTGAAAAAGACAACTTTTTATTTTATGTAAGTTCCAAATGTGCTTTTTGTTTTTTTTATTTAATTAAAAAAGTTCCAAATGTGAAATATTTTTTCTATATCTTTTTAGGTTTCTACATGAGATATTTACTGTATGCAAGGAAACCGTAGCAATATTTATTACCAATACTTGAGTTTTTTGTGTGACTTACTTGTACTTATACTTGAGTACAATTTCAATTACCGGTACTTCTACTTGAGTAGGATATATCAGTACTCCTTACACCTCTGAAAGTGGTGCAATAATTGACAATACAAATTACATAAACTCAGCAATATGGAAACAATAAATACAGTATAATAAATACATTTGAAAGTTTTTTTCTAATACCTCCAGCTGGTGCAGTGGATAAGCATAGAGAACTTAAACATGAAATTCCCTGAAATCGATTTAAAGGCAGCCTTTTGCAGTGGTTATTATCAGTTTATGATCAACCAACCCCTCACCTTCCTCTCTATCTGTGTCTGTATCATCGTCCTGTATCAGTGCAGTGTGTTACACTCTGTGTCGACCATCTGTTATAATCAACCATTAATATTGCAGGAGCCCGAGCACTTTAAAAGGCGTATATACCCTGTGGATGTTGACATGCATGAGAGAAGTCATGTGTGCCAGAGATGCTCTCTGTGTGCGTTTACAGTTGGCCCATTGATTTACAATTAACGCCGGGGTTACTGCTCCGCTACGCACACAGCTGGCTTCTCTCTGGGGTCACAGTAGTGTTGAAGAGCCAGCGTGTTCTGCTGAAACTTCTTTCAGGTGTTATTTCAAAATGAATGCTTTAAATCAGAGCTGAGCAACTGTCGTCACAGTGGGGCCAAAAGTTGTGATAATCTGGGCCACATTATCAACATTTATGTCAGCATTTGGAATAATGACCAATCTTAGAATTAATACAGGAAATAACACAGTTTTTTTGTTTATTTGTCTGTTTTTGGTGTTATTGTGTAGTCATTTTGTGGATTCTTCACTCATTTTTTGTGTATGTTTGCTGTTTTTGAGTGTTTTTGTAAATGTATCTGTCATTTTGTATATTTTTCTCTTATTTTGTATATTTTTCTCCCATTTCGTGGTTTTGTGTAATTTTTTTCCTCATTTTGTGCATTTTTTGTTGTACTGTATAAATATGTTGTCATTACAGTATGTGTTTTTGGAATCATTTATGTATATGTTATTTAATTATTTTCTGGTTGTTTTGTGAATTTCTCTTTTAATTGGTGCATTTTTATGATGTAATGTGTAAATATGTTGTCATTTTGTGTTTTTGGAGATGTTTTTGTTAATATCTGTTATATTTTAAATATTTTTGTATTATTTTGTGGTTGTTTTGTGTATTTTTCTCCCTTTCTTGCATTTTTTGCATGATTATTCTTGTTGTTTTGTAAATTTCTCTGTCATTTTTTATATTTATGTCTCATTTGGTGGTTGTTTTGTGTATTTCTCTTTCATTTGGGTCCCGCAGACTGTAAGGACCATGTGTGGTGACAACAGAATAACTAAATTGTAGCTTCACAAAAGTGCATGACCACTTAATCCTCCTCACTCTCTACATCCCACCAGTCTGCACTCGCTGTGTGTCTGCCTCCGCTCCAAACCTAATCCCTTTACTCTTTCTTCACCCTGTCCTCCTTTCCCCCCACTTTCCCTGACCTGTCATCTCACCATCTGATCTCATCTGCTCCCTCTTATAAGGTCATCTGTTCACTGCAGTGTTTTCTCAGGGACTGAAGGCCCTTCTCTTTGATTCATCGCTCTGGTGGAGGAGGTGAAGGGCCTGGGTGTGTGAGGTGAGACACTGGATTAGGGGGTTGAGTTCTGTCTGGATGTTGGGTCACCTATGGTGGGGGTAGTGAATGGGGGGGTGTCACTATATGAATTGTAACCCACTGATCTTTCATGGCCAACCAGAACACACTCCCAAGCACTTTTTAATCCACCCAAACACTCTCCAAAGGTCACAAGTTCATGCCCACTATGTAGTGTAAAGTGTTCAATTACAAACTTTGGATATATTCAACAAAATAATGACATCACTTTAGAACCTATACAATCTAAGGGTATAATAAAAATTGATTTGGCGATATATCACAATATTTCACCATGCGATTAACGTCTTGATCCAAAAAATATCCCAATCGATTATTTTAATAATGTTTGTTAACGAAAAATATAATTAATGTTCTAATATATGCATAGCACATAAACGCCCGGCCGCTAGGTGTGAGTGAACCACATCACACCTCGTTAAAGGGCCCATGTTAAGCTAAATCAACTTCTCTGTGCTCGCTCCAATTTGATGATGCGTTCCCACTTTGATGACAAATTTGACTCGGCACTGAGCTGGAGATGCTGTGCCTCCAGGAAGCTCTCTGCCGTGATTGACATGTAAACAGACACGCTAACAAAGGTGAGCATTTCAATTGTGCAGTGCTATGTATGTATTTTCTACAGTCTATGTATGTACCGGTGAACGCCCCGCCCCCACGCTCTGTCTGGTGTAAAGCAGCATGAGCTCGGCTACGGAGTGGGTGGGAGGAGGGCGGGCCGTCCTCTGGCTTTACGTCACCGTGCGGGGAGGAGGAAGTCAGTGTCTCGTCTTTAGACACGCCCACTCATGAATATTCATAAGTAGGCCACAAATCAGCCTGCTTGTGTAGAGTTGCTCAGAAAATGACTTTTCAGGTGAGTTTGGGGAAATAAACCTCAAATACTATGTTTTTGGGGTTCTTAGAACAAATGGCATGGCAATGAAAAATAGCATGATATGGGTCCATTAAACTACCTCAATGCATTTTACCTTGGAAGTCGCACTTTAATTACATAAAACATATGAGGCACTTTTAGAGATGTACAGTATGTGGTTTTAGAACTTTAATAACTTAACAGAATCTGTTGTAGAAGCAAAAGATAAACTTTAAAAAAAAAAAAAAAAAAAACATAATTTGACATTTTGATAAACATACCAGTTTTTGATATTGGTACTTGAATTACAGTTAGTTACTATTTACTTATTGCTATGCATAGTGCCTCAACTTCCATGGGGGGTGGGGTGCATATGTGCTATTGTGAGGCACACAAAAGGGAACTATAATGTGTCCATGACTGCATCAGATTAGAATCAAACTACAGTATCTATACTTACAATACATGTGCCAATACTAGTAAAGGTTGTCAAGTTAAATACATGTTGGTATATGATCATTTTGTACTAATGATACATTTGGGATGGGCGAGTCGAGAGCCCAATTGTACCTTTGAAAAAACTAAAACTTTAAAGTGAGGTGAAAGAAAAAACACTGTATTTGTATTCTACTTGGCCTTTAACCAGGAGGAAAATATATAAGACATTATACTTGGAGAGCTTTATACAATTTAAACCATCCAAAGCAAAAGAAAAACACACAGTGTCATCCTTCATCAACATAAATTCCACTAAAAAACTCACATACAAAATGTACACTATCAGAGCTTGGGTTTGCAGTGGCGGTTTTTTGCACATACATCGGTCTACGATGCACTAGCATGCCTTGGACTGTGGGATAGAACTTGTAGTGGGCTTAACCTTAGACACGTTGATCCCAAATACCTGTTTTAGGTATTACCACTCACTCCTTCCCTCTGTCCACAGCCACCACCATTATAGTTAAGCCTCATGCCTACAACTTCACATCTCACTCTCACTTTACAGTAATCAACTCCCCACCCTTCCAATTCTCTACCTTGAATCTCTCCTCCCTGCTCTCTTCCCCCTCCACCTCCCCCACCTCCTCACCTAGGTGTAACACTGGCCTCTCTTTTTATATTCTCCCTTTAATAAAGCATTTCTTACCCTTCCTTAGGGAGAGCTGGTGATGGTCACAATTATGCAATAAAATAATGCAATTTATTTAATTGCAATAACAAAATATGCATTTCTGTCTAAAAAAGATTGCACTTCTTGTAGTGTTGACCTTTGACAGCATATGCAGACAAGTAAAAAAAATAAATAAAAAAAACAAATATACACTATCTATACTAAAATCTGAACAATATTCGTTCCCCATCATAAATGGGAAGAAGATCTGGCAATGTCTCCTGATGCCAACTTTTGGAACCAAATTGGCAATAATCAACGAAATGTCTCAAAATGCCAATCTACAATTACATAATTAATACAATACAAGATATTACATTGAACTTATCTCAGAGGTCATAAACTTTCCAAATTTAGCTCAATATATGATATAATTGGTGCATATATTTCGATATATGCACCAATTGTACTCAAAACACCTCAGACACTTACATTCACACTTTATGATTCTGTTCAACAGTTTTGGAGATGGGTGATGGAATCCCACTCTGCCCTCTTGGACTGCCACATCCCACTGTCCCACTCACTTTGTTTGCTTGGAGACTTATCATCCATTACCACCAGAGAGCAAATACCTAACCATCGCCAAAAAAAACTATACACATAAACTGAAAATCCAAAGCAAATATTAATATCCCAAAATGGAAAAAATCAGACTTCATTTCCAACACATTTGTGACAATAGACACCCCTCAATTCCAAACCACACTCATACACTATATATATATATATTAGAGATGTAACGATTAATCGTAAGGCAGTCAAAAAACAATTCATAGGTATCACGATTGACATCGATACTTTGAAAATTGAATTGCAGTACTTTTATTTATATATTTATCCCTTCTCTTGTCCAGCAGTGTACCGGCGGGCGGAATCTGCTACTATTTTCTTTCTGGCCGCCTTCACTCTTACATGTTAATGTTACATGTTAATAAATGATTCATTACCCCTTTAGCACAGAAATAATATTTGTAATATTACGTGAATATCTGTAAAGTCACATTTTTCTATTAGCTCTGTCTGCTAGCATAGCATCTCTTCTTCACTGCTAGATTAGCTGCATGCCAACCGACCACTGGGTTACCAGCGCCCCCTGCTGGTCCAAACAAATATCTGACGTATTAATCAGTGCAATGACTTTTTTTTTTTTTTTTCTTTTTTTTTAAGTCCTATTGTTTAGGCACAAAATACATTTTCAGCTGCAATTTTAAAAAGAAAAAGACTTCATTTGTAATATTCCTTTATTTGTTTCATTCAATATTTATTTTTAGTTAAATTGCATTGTTTTGAATAGTTTATCACGGGATTCTTTTGACAATTAAAAATGAAAAGGAAAATAATACAGTATTTTCTAGTTTTTTTTTCCCAAAAAAAATAAAGGAATACTTTTCAATCATTTGACTACAGTCCCATAATGTAAAATAAATCGTGAGAGAATCGTATTGTGAACCCAGTATCGTGAATCAAATCGTATCGGGAGTTGATTGAATCGTTACATCCCTAATATATATATATATATATATATATTCATGTTTTCGTCATGTCTTGTATGTTGAAATATGAAAAAAGAAAAAAATAAACTTTTGCTGCTAATGTTTTAAATCTTAGCTTATAAATTTTAACATTATTATTTGTAATTTCCATGTGTAGCAAAGAGGCGACAATTCCTGCCACATCCCTTTTCTTCCTTCTAAACAGGTCTCATGTGTACTTTTCCATTCCCTAGAGAATAGAGATAACTTTACATGTTAGTTAAGTCATACATCAACAGAGCCGTATCCTTCACTTGAGTGCAGTTAAAAAGGGAACAGAATAATGTCTATATGTGTGTATGTAAAGGGTGGCTATCAACAGTGATAGCTAAAATGCTCTGTGTCTACCACAGGAGACTACGTGTGTGTGTCGGTGTGTTTGAGTCGGTTATTTTGGAGAAGGCAGCTTTGAGAAGACAAGCATAAAATGTGTCCACCAAACACATTATTCATCATTAAAACATCTTGGTCCTTCCATATTACAAAGGATGAAGAGAACAAGGCAGGAAGCCAAAAGAGGAAGGAACCTGGGAGTGAACGATGGGCTGAGGTAGAAAGGAAGAAAGAATAAAGAGAGGATGAACAAAGAGTATAGAAATGTATGAGGATGAGGAAGCAGCAGGGTGAAGGAGAAGGTGAGGATCTCTCTGTTTACGAACGTAGCTTTCTGTCTTTACATACGTCTGACATTCAATTTGTAGATTACTTTGCTCCTTCCACTCCTTTCCCATTCTTTCAGCTCCTGTTTATTTCATTGCACTGTGTCTTAAGTGCCTATTCTAGACACTGCCACAACACCATGTGAAGGTGTGTGTGTACTGTATGTGTGTGTGTGTCTATAGACAGAAAGATATTGTGTGAATACGCACTATTTGTATTGCTTAATTACCACACAAGACAACCTGAAAGGGATTTCAGTTTAATGCACCATCTTCACAGATCTACACACTCTGGAATGTTTGCATCAAATGAAGATTTGAACGTCTAACTGTAGTCTTCAACTCCAGACCCTAGCACCAGTGGCAGCTCCTGACAAATTTCTCAGGGGTTCAAATGATGACTATGGTGACCCGTTATATGGGAAAATTAATAGACAGCAAGACAATTGCCACATCTTGTTATTTTCTACAGGGACAAATTACATGGAGTGTTTAACCAATGAAATTAACTTTACTAGTACAGTGCCCGTCGGAAGTATGCATTCATGTGGGAGCATAAGGGGTATATTTGCGGGTGCAAAATGTGGGTGCAATTTTCCTGGTTTAATTCTATGGGACATGTGCATGATAAATGTGTTTGTTTTGTTTTTTTTTACTCACTTTTATATTTTTGTTTGGCGTATTTTTCTGTAATGTATGTTTTTTTTTGTTTTTTGGAGTCATTATATGTATTTGTGTATCTTTCTGTTGTGTTTTTGTGCATAAATGTTTGCTGTTTTTATTTTTTATTTTCTTTATTTTTTTGTAATGTATGTTTTTTGGAGTCAAGAAGTACAATCTTTTTAAGACAGCGATGCATGTTTTGTTTTTGCAGTTAAATAAATTAATTTATTTTATTGCTTAATTGTGACCATCACCAGCCCTCCCTAAGGAAGGGTAAGAAACACTTTATTAAAGCCCCTCACCAAAGTGTGACTTAGGTGAGGGGGTGGGGGGGAGGCGGATGGGGAAGGGAGCAGTAGGGAGAGATTCAAGGTAGAAAACAGAGGGGTGGGGAAGAGTTGATTTTTGTAAAGTGAGGGTGAGATGTAAAGTTCTTGTTGTGTATATTGTGCTTATTATGTTGTGTAATCAAGCCAGTCTGGTGATAAGCGTGAAGCTTAGGTACTGTATAATGGTGGTGGCTGTGGACAGAGGGAAGGAGTGAGTGGTAATACCTTAAACAGGTATTTGGGATCAACGTGTCTAAAGTTAAGCCCAATACGAGTTTTATCCCACGGTCCAAGGCGTGCCAGTGCATCGTAGACCAATGTATGTGCAAAAACCGCCACTGCAAACCCAAGTGCTGCCCCTGACCCGAAGATAAAGCCAGGTTAGCAGAAAGAGTGGGGGCCAGGGAGCCCAGGCAATCCCCCACTGCTGAGCAGCCCCCCAGACGCCCCTAAGACGAGAGGCAGCCACCGCCCCCCACACACACACCCAAGAAAGCGCTAAGGAGCCAACAACCTCAACCCCCAACCCCAAGGCCCCCCACCAACCCAGGGCGCCTCGGACCCACCCACAGGACAGATAGCAGGACAGACCTACCAGGCGGCCGACAGCGACCGCAACCACTAGAACAGATTGCGCCGCCCCCCAGCAAACAGCATCCTCCCGAAGCACCAAGCAACCCCGCTACAGACGCCAGTACCTCTCCAGCGCACCCACCCACCACACCGGCGCGGCTGCCCGCCACTGGCACACACACCGCAAGGACCACCCCAACGCAACCAGGAGATTTTTCTCACCCGTTTACACTACAGATGGATGCTTCTGGTGTTGGCCTGGGCACAGTGCTTCTGCAGGACATTGAGGAGGTGCCCCATCCTGTTCTCTTTCTGAGTTGTAAACTACTGGACAGAGAGACAAGGTGATCAACAGTGGAGAAAGAGTGCCTGTCCATGAAGTGGTCAATGTTATTATCTGCTGGGACGTCACTTCCTTCTGGAGACGGATCATCGAGCATGCTAAAAAAGCAATGCCTAAAAAGGATGAAGGACTCCAATATGCGTCTTACTGGTTGGTATATCTCCCTGCAGCCTTACAGTACAGTACAGTACATTGCTCGAAAAGACAAACTGATTGCAGACTGTCTTTACAGAGTACATGAGATTTGAAGTACTGTATTGCTGGAGAGGGGGGAGGAATTGTAATGGACTGTTATAATTTAAAAAGGGTAAAATGTGATAATAGACTGGCAGTGCTTAATTAAGATAAGAACACACATGTTGTATTGGTTTAATGAAGTTGTCATTTATTGATGAAGACAGGTGGTGAAGCACATGGTTCAGGCCACAGGTTTTCAGGATAATGATGAAAACAGAAAAACATTTTTAGTATAATTGATAAATAACTTAGCAGTGAAATGAAAGACTATACAACTCAATATTTTCTGTTACTCTTATGTGATCTTTAACAAGCTTACCTGTGCGTGCTCTCTTCCTCTTTCCTGAGGTGTCCTGGGGAAAGATTTTCCCGGGATCTTTGGACACCTTTTTATAGTTCCAGGTGGGAGAGACCAAGTGGAGACTAGGAACAGGGGAGCTTTATGTTTGTAAATCAATGTAAAAATATAGTTTAATCATTTAGGGAATGTGAATAATGTTAATGATATTAATACAGGGTTATTGTTTGTGATGGGTGTCTGTTAAGAATTGTTTGTGTAAATATTTATGTTGTACTTTTAATATTGAAAAGGATGCACCTGTATATAAGGACCTTCATTCTGTTCACTAGAGAGTTGAGTGGAGATTGAAGTGCATTGTGCAGGTGGTGCAAAATGAATAATAAAAAGACAAAAACTGATGCATCGAAACCTGGATCCTGGTTTCCTCATTGATTGCTTCCACTGCTACGGCTGTTGTTTGACAGGCGCCAATTTGGTCTGTAACTAGATACTATTCCATCTGATTTGAATGGTTGTTATTTTTTTTATTTTTTTATTTTTTTTTTTCAATGCAATACAGATTATTTAAAACATCCACTAAACTTGAAAAGTTTTAACTTTAAACCTAAAATTTTCAACTTAAAGCTGCAATATGTTACTTTTTTTTGGCATCATTTGGTCAAAAATCCATAATCATCTTTGAGCATATATTGTGATCAAAATGTTCTGAGTGGACAGTTAAAGGGGACACATCATCGATCCACTTTTTTAGCCCTTAAATGCATTTTGTTGTATATTTAGAGTGTTTAGAAGTACAGAAAAAATCAAATGAGTCTCTTCAGGTGCTCCGTAGATATCTTTATATTCTGTTTTGGTCATATTTTTCAATCTGTTTCGATTTTTCGTTTTTTGAACTATTACGTCACAGTATTTGCAGCGGAACTGCCAAATTAAGACATCGACACCAGGCCCAACACTTCGAGCAATCCGCCATTTTTATTTCTCGCTGTGATTTTGTAGTCCAAGCTCAAGGATGCAGAAGTTACGAGAGGATAAGTCAAAATGTTCGGTTGTTGGATGTAGTAACCCACACGCTTCATTACACCGTGTCCCAGCATCAGAACCTTTTCGAAGGTCCTGGTTGAGTTTTATTTTTCACGGATATGTACCCACATCTGTGGGTAAGGTCATTTTTGTGTGCGCGCAGCACTTCAAGGATGACTGCTTCTGCAACCTCCGCCAGTATAAAGAAGGATTTGCCCAAAGACTTTGTCTGATTGAGGGTTCAATTCCTTCTATCTTTGGAAACGACGAACAGAGCACTTCGGTAAGCTGTAAATAACGCTAAAAAGTGTGATGATAAGACGTCCCTGTCAGTGTTTTGTTAGCATTAGCAGTTGCTTAGCAGTTGCACCGTCACTTCAGACTTTGTATGCTGGCGCTGTGTGCTCGTTTTAGATCCTTGATGATATGGCCGACGTGATTTAATTTAAGTCTTAAGCTTTCATTGGTCATTTCATTTTGCCGTTTTTGTCTCCGAAAAGACTGCATTAAAATGCATTTTGTGACGTTAGCTTGGCGCTAGCGTTAGCTCGGTGCTTGTGTTAGCTCACTTGTTAGGGTTCTGCAGGTTCATCATCTTCATTTTCATCTCGCTCCGCCGGGTCAGACTCTGGCTCAAACATGTAAGGCTGGATGGACAAGTCTTCGGTTGTTGACATTTTGTAAATAACCCCTGAATAAAAAGTTTATGCACCGCTACATAGCCGTATCTCTTCTATCAAACTACAAAAATGGCCGAGCAGGGTGGAGTTGAACCGAGAGGGGGCGGGGTATGAAGTGTCTCATTTGCATTTAAAGAGACCGCACCAAGCACATCAGAAAAGGGGTAGAAAAGGGGTGGAGCTATAATAATGAGGAATTCAGACCCAAGCATTGCAGTTCCGCTTTATATAGACCACAACTGTATGATTTATATGTAAAAAGGAAGGATTTAAAACCATGATATGTCCCCTTTAATCTATTCTCCTTCCCTGGTAAATTACATTTATTAATCCAGGAGCATGACACTCAGAGAATCTGGATGTCAGCCAATCAGAGATCTTTCTTGAAACATGTGTGCTCCATGAGCTGTTTTTGGCATTTCTATTGGCTGCTCGACAGAAGTCAGGCGCCTTCAGGTACCCTGGTAGTAAAAATGTAATGACAGACCTCCCAGAAGAAGTCGGCAGCAGCCGCTACTCAGGACAGTAACTACAGTGATACATGCATACATGTTAGAGTCTCTAAAACACCATAAAATCTCAAATTAACACAAGATAAAGTCCATACACTTGTCACAATGTCTCTATGGCTAAGAGCATTCACAAAAGACAGCAGTAAGGAAGGTTGAGTTTTGATTTCAAAACGGAGAGGATTCTGCAAACTGCAGCTTTAAGTGTTAAAAAAAAGAAAAGGATATGGGGCAATGAGGATCAAGAAATGATGTGTTCAAAAACACAGTATTAAGTTTCATTTTTTAAATTGTAACACATTTATGCAATGTATACAATCTGCTTTTTTGTTTTGTTTGTGTGGGGTGTGGTGATGCAAATAAAAATGTTTCAAAGAGATGCTTACAAACACTTTGAACAATGTGTAAAGATTCAATAGGAATACAGGGGAAATATATTGATGAATGTGTTGTGCAGCTGTGGCTCAAATATCCTTGCACTCCTACTCACAAATTTACATTTCATAAATGAAAAAGCACCTTATGTGTGCTGTGCCGTCGAGTATGGATTTGTAGTTGATACATATGTATGCAGTATAAATGTGTATGTGGGCAAATTATGTATAGTATGTATATATTTGCACATTTGAGAATATACATTGATTTTGCGTGTGTGTGCTGTGAAAGTTAGCCCAGGCAGCTGCAATGGTGGAGACATATTTTAATTCTTAACTAGATGTCCATGATTTATTAATCTGTGTTTGAAATAACAATTACCATGTCAGAAGGGATCAGGCAAGGCCTTAATTGCAGTGGAAAACACACTTTATATGGAACTCACTCTAACCAAAGCTTATGCATTGCATCCCAGCAGGTCTCTCTCTCTCTGTCTGCATCAGTAACTGTGCATTATCAGATTAGGAATGTCAGTGCTGCACATGCATTAAGCCATAGATTTGTGTATTCTCAGTTTAACAAGATGCTTTCACCCTGTTGTAAACCTACAGGGGAAGTTTTATATAGTTTCAGTTTTGTAGATGCATCTGGTTCGACTATTCATTGTCTTTCTTTAACCAGAAACAATAGCTCTGTTTTATAAATTTATTGTGTATTCCTTCTTCCCGTTGTTGCAGTCAGCTGGTGTCACGTCACCTATGACCACTGCCCTCTCCTGGTGTTTGTCAACCACAGGTATGATTGCTTGGTTAGCTAGCCGTTATTTGCCATTCTGGTAGCTGACGTCGCACAGGTTCTTAGCCCTATTGTTCCCATCAGGATTCAGGAGCTTCCAGTTCATAATGGGTACAGATGTTCCTGTACACTATCCCAGCTACTTGGTTGTGCCTCTCCATAGATGGATCCACAGCTTAATTTGGGCCGTATCCTGCAAGAGCAATATCTAGCATTTTCCAGATTTTGACTGGCATTTATTAGATTGGATCCAGCACCTCATTTTTTCAATACATTTTTTTCAGCACTTAATTTAGGTGTTTTGATTCAATGTTTAAGTATTATATTTGAACAGCTGTGTCTTTTATTGAGTTGAAATTATTGGAAATTTCATTGTGCACACAAAATTGAATGTACAGTAAAATCTGAGCGCAAGTGAGGAAGATAGGGAATAGTGAGGCCACGCCCACGCTACGTCTGAATTGTGATTTTGAGCAAAAATTGTTCATCTGTCAGCTTGGAAGATGGTAGAAAATGGGTAAAAAAAGGCGGTTGGTTTTAAAGAGCTTTTTTAAGAAAATAAGTGAAGCTAAGCCTGAGGTAAAGCTTGTTTCTGTGGAAATTGCAAAGTAGAGCAGCAGCACAGCAGCAGATAGCATAGTGAGTAGCAGCACCTGTAGCAAAGATGCTAATGCAGGAGAAACTGCCTCCTACCGACAGGACACGGGAGGAGAACTATCCAGGGGACATGAGGGACAGAGAGAAGAGAAGGAGACGATGGAGGAAGTTCTGCTATGGACATTGAGACCAGGGAAGTTTGGACACAGGGTCAGTGCAATATGTGCTGCTACTATTGGCTCATGAAAGACGAGGCAGTCCTCGGCTGTGAAATATGTTAAAAAGTTGCGAGGATACAAAGTTCTCCAAGCACATGTTTTATTTGCATTTTCTACAGTACTGCTGATTCATTAGAGGAGATATGGCCTTATCGGTGTAAAAGTTTGTAAATATTTTGTATTTGTGGGTTTTTGTGTTCTGAAAGTTTAGTGTCCTTTGTGGCTAACAGCGCTGATTTTGCACTGTCCTTGGTGCTGAAACATGGCAGATGTTGACAGCTGTCACTTAGAGCAGAGCTGCCAAGCGTCACCCTTTGAGTGTGACCCATTCTCACGCCACACTTGACATTTATCACGCTTATATTTCCCCATTCAATACACTATTTTTTTGTGTGTTTTTAGCGCAGCAGCCGGTGATATGACCGTCATTTTTCTTCATTGTAAAGGCAAGATGCCTACATTTGCCTCCACAGATTGTTTGAAAACGGTTTTTAGAGTCATTTTTGAACAAAAACGGTCATGGAGAGTGCAATCCTTGTTTAAATTTTGGTAAACGCTATGTGGAGATGAGAATCTAGAGCTGACAGCTGATGCAGTGGCCAAGCGGTTATTGTATTTTACAAAATCTTTATTTTTAAGAGACAGTTCACATACGTGTTCATTGTTTTATTGCCTTGTCACATTATACAGATTGTAGATCGCTCCAGTGAGCTCCTGTGTCTTTCTCTCCATGTTTTTATCGTCAAACTCTTGGGTTGCATTGATGGCAAGGAGCGTTAGGCCAGATTCAGCTGAGCTGCTGCACCATTTATGCAGCCATGGCACAAGGTTCACATTTGAGCGTGTGCGTGACACAAATGCTACTCAAGGGCTCAGACCTGCTGGATGATGATCAGTAGATCATCTTAAAATGGTGCAGACTGATTTATTTGTTGCTGCAATAACTCAGATCAATGGAATCAACAGTAGGATGGTTTCTGTCCAAAGCTGCCAGTTTTCCATGGACTGATAAGAGCAAAGTTACAGGAACTAATGGAGCAGCTACATGAAAGCAGAACTAAGTTTTCACCTTAATAAATCTTTCTCGTAGTCTCTCTGAGGGTAATACAAGTGTTAATGGGGGTGATTGGGGGGGTCTTTCAGCTTCCCCCTGCTGTCTCTGGCCAGAAAACAGCTCTTGTGAACACACACACACGCAACCCAGTGCGCCGTCAGGAAGCACACACACAAATATCCATCCATCCATCTTTCTATCTATCCATCCATCCATCCATTTTCAGAGCCACACACATTTCCACAATCACTTCGGTATTACTCCCACATCATTCATTCATTTTACTTCTCTCTCTTCCTCATACTGTTCACATGGTCACATGGGACTATATGTGTGAAAGCACCCTTAGGGTCACTGTTGTATTAGGATTTTTCAGTGATCGGTTGCTACCATCTGTGAGAGCAAAGGTACGCATGTAGCTGTGGGGTGGGGAAGTGTATACAGATCAAACTAGGTTATTTTTTTATTATTATAATTTATTAGAGAACACCATTTCAAAACAATGTGCATGAGAACATGACATGATGTGGCTAACCTGGATAAATAATATAAAATAAATGTCAAGGATGTCAATTCGATGAGGTAAGTTCTTGTGTTAATACATCCAATGTGTCAGAGCAGCCAATAAATAACCTCTGAAAGCAAGAATTGTGTACAGTATGTTATATAAAGTCTATAAAACATTGCAGGTGGAATGAGCCAAAGGAGCAAAAACTTATACTGTTGCCCCAGGGTGACGTTCGTGCGCCTACAAATACAGTTTGTTATTATTATTAATAATAATAATAATAATAATAATAATAATAATAAGAAGAAGAAGAAGAAGAAGAAGAAGAAGAAGAAGAAGAAGAAGAAGAAGAAGAAGAAGAAGAAGAAGAAGAAGAAGAAGAAGAAAACTTTGGGGGGCACAAAAACGCTCCGTTCTGAGTTGCACACAACCTAATGCTATATAAACACAGCCACAAAAACAAAGTTAGCTCGCGAACATACCTCTGACCAAGTGGTCGCTGCAGACACGGGCATCAGCAGACTCTGCTCCTCCCGACCGCAGAAGTTGACCTGAAATCCACTTTTTACGGCGTTGTTCTGTGAGCGGGATTTAATTTACTCTGTAATGGAATCTATTTTAAATGTAGCAAAGTACTGTTACTTGAAAAAAATGTACTTAAGTAAAAGTAAAATGACAGATTTTAGAAAGTACTCAAAAAAGTAGAAGTATACAAAAAAGCAGTAACGAGAGTAAATGTAATTCTGTACTTTCCACCCCTGAATTTAGGGACGCACCAGGTTTATTACCCTTTATTTTAGATCTCAGTGAATCCGCTCCTAACTATAGATGGAATAGTCCTGAGTGGCAAGGGTCAGGTGCCGGAGATGAGGCCATATCACCCGCATCCATCACCCTCCACCTCTACTTTAGAATTTCAGATTTTAGTTCCTATGTTTAGGTTCAAGGCTTTATTTCTAGTTGTAAGATTTATGCTTATTATGACAGACGCTGTTTCAAATAAATACAGTATAAGCCCCTTAGCCCTAGATAACTGGTTCTGACTGGTCCCTGAGCGTCGCACTGTGGCTGCTCACTGCTCCTCAAGGATTGGTTAAGCAGAACAGATTTCATGTACAGTATATATGACAATAAAGTTGATCTATCAGCCATTTATCTGTTATCCTTATCTGCTGGTGTAAACTCAGGCCTTTATAGCTCTTGTGCTCAGGGCTTGTTTCGGTGCTGTATATTCCAGCCACTATCTTCTTAATATACACTCAGGAAAATAAAGCTACATTTTTAATACTTTATTGAGGAATAAAAGCCATGCAATGGATTGGCTGATGTTTACCTTGGCTTGAGCATTAAGTAGGCTCAAATAGGTTCAACTGCTTATAGACATTGATTTACATAATGTGCAATAGAAGATGTATGAATTGAGAAGTTTTTTATTGACAAAACCACACAATACCAGTTAAGTACAGCATCAGGCTGAATTTATTCTCTGATATTTTATACATTCATTCATTCAATAACTTGTTGTTTCCTGTTCAGGGTCGCGGTGGACCCCAAAATGTAATAAAAATGTACCCCTACATGTATCTAAAGCATTCATTCTTTTAGAAAAACCCAAGTGAATTGTATATTTTGGGTCATTTGATAACTTGTGAGTATGATTGCCTCCTTCTGTGTCTCTCTATGGTTTACCTTCTGAATTGGATCTGGTCCTTCACTACTTTATTAGATACAATGCAATGAGGTTGAGTGTGTGTGCATGTGTGTGTTTTGGTTCTCCTTCAACAGCGCGCTAACATGATTGGTTTGAGTCCTTAAACTGACCAACAATGTTGATATATTTCAGTCATATGATAGACTGGCAGCCTGATTAAAATGTACCAATGAAGTTCAAATAGCATCTACAATGAGGCTAAACTTCAAAGGCTGTCTAACTGGAGCAGTCTGTTAAGTGTTTTAAATGACCTTTAAAAAATATATTTTTTAAAAACTATAAAAAGTTGAAAAAAGATGTTAAGGGATATATTATGAGTTTAAGTTAAAGAAGCTGCTATGAGAACTTTCAATGGCTTGCTTATTTCAAGTGCGTGTGTGTGTGTGTGTGTGCGTGCATGTGTGTGTGTGTGTGCGTGTGCGTGTGTGTGTGCCTGCGTGCGCGCTTCTAACACACATACACATTCAGAAATGCCCACTTTTCTTATGACTCTCCTTTCTCTCTTTACTTTTTGAGGAGGTCTCCAACCATCTAATTCCCTCCCTGGTGCTTTTTTATTGCTGCTGAGCACCACTCATATTCCATGTCAAAGGCTTCCTCTTTTATTGAACATCAAATCCTCTGTGTTTCCCTTGGTTCTGTCTTCTTCCTTCACATGGTGGATATTCAGACACCAGCGGTCGCACTGTAAGGCCTCCAAAATCTGCGATTGTGCGCATTAGCGTTTCAATAACATTACACGTATAGCCAGCGAGCTTTGTTTTTTTATAATAAGTCGACTGTGCCACAGCCAAGATTTAGGCTGTTTTTTTTTAAAATTCAAGCCACTCCACTGTGCATATTAATTTGCACTTGAGTGAGTGAATGAAATAAACAACTGGGAATAGTGATTTGGGTTAAGATTCACTTCAGGCTCATTTTTTCAGATGGATGTAGACATGACCTGCTGCATATTGGCATGTTTGAGTTTTATGCTTATGTTCAGTATGGGGCATAATAGGATTTAGTCTTGTGTCATAAATTCTGTGATTTCAACCAATAGTAAGACTTTTTTTGTTTTAGTAGGTTTAGTTGTTGGATGAAGGACAGTTAGGAAGATGTTTTTGGATAGGTAATCATGGTGATGAATGTGTTTAATCCAGATTACGTGTATGTGGTGAGAAGAAAAAAGGGGGGAAGGGAAAAAAGTTTTTTACTAAAGAATAACCTGAAGAAAATGTTTAAATTAATGTGTTCTCTGGCAATCTTTAAATGTGTGTTAGAAAGTTAAGTAGTCTCAATATGTTTTCAGGTTAGAAGCATCACATACTGACGAGTAGATTTATTGTAGTCAAAAATGAACTGAGGAAGCTTCAGGTCCATACCACAGGAAGGAAGATAAGAACTGTTGTGGTGGTAAATAGAGATAATAGAGAGAACTGCCCAGTTTGGTGCATTTCATGTCAGGAGTGAAACTATCTATGCATTCATGTCCTGTATGTGTGCGTGCATACATACATTAGTGTGTGTGTGCATGTATGTGCATCATGCTGTTGAGACAACATTCAGCAAACCTTGCATGCCTTTTTGATTCCGCCATGTAAATAATGCATCCGCCGCAGTTCATAATTTATGTAAGTGGACATGCAATCACTTCAGATTAACATGCACTATGTGTGTGTGTGTGTGTGTGTGTGTGTGTGTGTGTGTGTGTGTGTGTGTGTGTGTGTGTGCGTGTGTGTGTTAAGTAAAGAGATTGCTAAAACATGATAGGTCACTGACTTCCTCTCATGCTGTGCTACAGTATTCCATTTTGGCATTCCCTGTCCCCAAGTTTCTGTTATTTGAAGGGATCATTTTCTGTATTTTGAAAAGCTCATACTGTGCTTATTGTGCAGGTTGTCCATAAAATTAATCACACCATTCACCAGAACCTCTCCTTTCCATTGTATGCAAGCTCAAAGCCTTTGGGTATGTTCCCCGAGGGTTTGCATGCTCTCCATGAAACTGCATGGATTTTCTCCAGGTGTGCTTTCTCCCTACAAGTTGAAATGATGTCTCTAGAATAGATAAACCTAATGATCGAACATCTGCGTACCTGTTTGTGTCTGTGTCTTAGCCCTGCAAAGGACTAAAACACTGCAGGGTGTAGCCGGATGTCCATCCTCAATAACCTCGCCTACACAAAAAGCTTGTGGAGAAGAATAAATAGATAACAGAACCCTATCCTTGTTTCAATTTGGAACGAGACTAACATTCAGCATTGACCTATTCTCTATTCATCCATCCATTTTCTCACCCTCTTTGTCCTATTTCAGGGTCGCGGGGCTCTGCCGGTGCCTATCTCCAGCTAACAATTGGTGTTAGGTGGGGGTACACCCTGGACAGGGCGCCAGTCCATCGCAGGGCAACACACAGACAGACAAGCAGTCACATTCACTCCTACGGGCAATCTAGAGACTTCATTCAACTGAACAATCTTGTTTTTGGATTGTGGGAGGAAACCGGAGTACTTGTAGGAAACCCATGCAGCACGGGGAGAACATGCAAACTCCACACAGAAAGAACCCAAGTGTCCACTCCACGTGCTAACCACTAAGGCACCGTACGTGGCCAGTCGCCACTCTCATATAGACCATTGTGCGTGGCTAAGCAATGACAATGAAAGAATGGTTAAATAAAGATAAAACAGGTAAAATGTTCATCCACATGGACTGCTACTACTAGTCGGCCCACAGTCGAAGTGTTACCTGATACCAACACGCAATATTCAAGGTGTACGGTGGACCAAGATGCTAGCAGTGTGCAGGAGTATGGGGTACATATCTTAGAGTTAAATGTCTGAGAGGGTATGGGACTGTGAAAAGTTTGGGAACCACTGCTGTAAGGGAGATACACCTGGTCTGAAAGTCTTCCTTGGTTATGTTAGGTCTTTTTCCATGGCCAGGAAATTAGGGGCTTTTGGTTTACAGAACCATTGTCCAATTGGATAAAGGATTCAGCTTCTACCAAGTTTAAAGCTGACTGCTGTATGTTGACTTTATTTAGGCAGATATTGTCTTTTAATCATGTGAAAACTAGGTTTTTTGAGAAATTTGACTGTAATTATTTAAGATGAATAGCATATTTTAAAAATGACACGCTGAAATTAAACCATTAGGTATTGCACATTCACTAAGGTAAGATATGTAATTGAATGTATTTTCAGAAAGAGAATAGAGTGTAAACCATGCAAACTTCAAAAGTTTTGGCACTGTTAATGGCCAGTCTGTTTTTACCAAAATATTACAAATGTTAAAAATAACCAAGATAAAACATAAGTGCACAAAAGATCTATCTTATGAGCTTAGAAATAGGATGAATATAAGAGAACTGACATTTTAACTTTGAACACTTACATTTGTTTAGAGACAAACTTGCTTTTGTACATTCAGCTGCTGAGGCACATCAATTACTGGAGGAAAAATCAAAAACTAATATTAATATGAATAATAATGAATGAATGTAATATAAAATAATGTGTGTGGCTCTGTGGCAGGTGTCCTTAACCGTCAGAATTACTGACATACAAAGATACCCCACTTCTACTTCAGGAAGAACACACCTTCTGTCCGCACCTTGAAACTGAACTCAGCCCCAGGCCTAGTTTTTTTCATTCAAACACAACTACTGGTTGTCTGATGAGTGCCTTGAGATGATCTGTTGTTTTTAGTGCTATACAAATAAAGTTGAATTGAATTAATCCACATGATGGAGGCTTCCACCAGCAATGGGATGGACCGGTGAACAAACAACCAGTTCTGGGCACTGATGGCCATTCTTGCAGAGGGCAAATTCCAGTATGTGTCGCCGGGAGCAAAAAACTATGATTTACTAGATTATGCATGAGTTCCTTTGGACTCACAAAGAACAACAATTCCGGAAAAGACCAGTGCAGATGTGCTTGATTACTTTACAGATGTGAGCCACACCTGTGAGTGCCTTAAAAGTGGCAACCATGAGAGGATTAAAGAAAATTCCTTTAATCAATCAAAAAATACATATATATTTTAACTCTTTTAAACATATCTCCATAAAGTAATGCACTTGAATTTCCAACATTACATGCACAGGTAATTAATAATTATCAGATGACAACATATCTAGTGCCTCGTGTTTTAAATTCCATATCATGAATATTGACATAAGGTTTAGTATGAATGTAAGGTAAATTTATATGAGTAATAAATAAGCTTATTTAATATCCATGTTTTATTTGTGCGAGTTTGCTCATAAACATTTAAACAACACCGATAACAGGTTCAAATTTAATATCTCAAATTCAAGTCAGGCCTGTCCAATATTTTTTGACTATATTTGCATGATATTGTGATATCTGAACATATCAATACCAGATGTTCTGCCAACAATGAAAAGCAAAAAAAAACAATGACTAGATGAAGTAGTGAAAACACACCAAGTCATTCTCTAACACAGGGGTTCTCAAGTGGTCTCACCCTGGGACCCACATTTTATCACAGTCAATAAATCATGACCCAGTTTTTTTTTTTTTTTTTATTCAACCAAACAAATTATTTTTTTCCTAAATAGCTGTTGAAAACACACATATATATCATCTTTTTTTATAACATAAATCTATATATTTTCCTGTGTTACATGCAAAATACAAAACAAAAGTCCAACATGAGAGATATTAAGTATTCATTTATTTTTGACCAGCTGTCCGCGACCCACCCAGTACAGGTCCGCGACCCATTTTTGGGTCCCTACCCACCAGTTGAGAATCACTGCTGTAACAGAAGCCCCTGTAAGTCAGTCGAGAGCTGCTAGTTTTAAAAGGGGGGCGGAGTAAACAATAGGGGTTCATGATGAAAGCTGCCTCGAAGATATCATCAGTTTCCTCTCAGCCAATAGCAAGACTGGGTTTTTACCCATAGAGGGCAGTCACAGTTACACATTACACCAAATTGAAATAGTTTGATTAAAATGGCGAGAGTTGGACAGGAATCAATTAACAGCACTACACCAATAATTTGTGTATTTGGGGAGTGCTATTGATTGCATGCACTCTCCTCTCTCAACCACACAAGTTCCTCTCTCCCAGCCTTTCCCACGGCTATTCCACAGATAGCTCTTCACTAGGCGTTCACTTTAATCCAGACCAAATGCTAATAGGCCTGTTAGGTTTCTGGACATCTGCCTGGGCTGCTGGTGAACCATTGCAGTCTGTGCTGAGCTGTGCCTCTCTGCCAAAGTCTGAGCTGCCCAGAGCCTGCTTCACAACCAGAGGATACTCCATGGCCAGTTATGAGCATTAGCACTGACTGTCTCGTAATAAATTGAGCATTTGGCTGCCACTAGGGCAGACTGCTCTCAACAGTTTTCCCCCAAATTAGGTTAACTGAGCTCTTCAGTTTAATACTGAGACGCAGGGGACCTCTGCACTGCAGTACATTTGTAAGGCCAAAATACTAATACACACAATCTATCCAGGATTGGGGACTTTACCCATCCTGATGCCCCTATTGATTGTTGCCTTCTCTCTAGGTATTTAAGACCAATTAAGACGTGGACGTTGTATATTAATGATATAATGAAAACAATTAAACTTAAGCTACAAAACAAGCACAATAGAAAATAATTACAATAAAGTGCACTACATGTTTAACAAACGACATCAGCCGATTTAGGGAAAAAAAAAAATTTTTTTTTTTTTTTTTTTCTTACCAAGTCTGCATTTAGTGAAGGATAACTCTTTTCTCCATTGTCTCTGCTGTCTTCATTAAATGTTCCTACCTAACTTTTACCCCAACTTTGTGCCTGAGGTTTTCCACCTATGCACTGATCAACCAATCTGCAAAAAGGTAACATAATGAAACGAAATAGTGTAATTCAAACTGAAAAAATATCTCCAACTGTTCTTGTTTTATTCGATATGCAGAACACTGAGTTCGTCCTTACAGCGATAGAGAGCTGTGCATCTTTTGTTTGTTGTGTTGGGTGGGTGGGTGTAATAGGGCGGGGGGTGGATGTGATTCTCCAGATTTACGTGTTCGCAAGGCCCCATCTTTTGTGTGTTTTTTTCCCCTCCCTTTTCCACTCTACACTCCATCTCTCAACCTTGTGCTCATTATCTATTTTCCTCCGAAATAATGGTGCATGGGCTGTTCAACTTCTTCATTCTGGGAACCAAAATTAGAAATTCCTGTCTTTTACCAGCGTATGGTCTAATGACTATGAGTACTTCATGTACGAACTGATATTACTGATAATAGGGGACTTCCAAACATGCCCCTTTGCCATTTCAGGCCTTGACCCAATGTGCAGTTGAAGACGTAGCTTGCTCAAATCATATGATGTTGATCAAAGAGTGTGGGCAAGCCTCTGTTTCAGCATATGTGTGATCCTGCTTTGGCTTTTTTGTGTGGGTGTAAAGGCACTGACATTGTATGTATGGGGGCATCCTACACTAGCACTAACAGCTGCATTATGACTCTGAGAAGAAATCTATGTGAGGACCTCATTAACTAAGAACAGGCTTGCATTTATAATGAATAAGTAACATGCTCTGCCAGCCATAGCGCCAGAAGGAATAACCCTCCTCCCACTCCAGTTCGGGTGTTTTCTTGACCCTGTGAGGGTGAGAGTGGCAAACAGGTGTGCTGCAGTGAAGCCCGACATGATGTGCAATCTTGCCAAGGTCGGGCCTGATGTGTTTTTTTAATCTTCTCCATCACCTTTTCCTATAGATTTTTGTGCTAATTACAACGCACGATTTGTAGCCTCTGAACTGGAACTGGTTGCTTTATGACCACAGTATGAATTATCAGAACAACTTTCAAACAGTTTTAATGTTATGTTTAGAACTTACATAGTTTTTGATGCCTTCATGCCACAAAAGAGGAAAAAAGTTTCCTTGGTAAATCATCACGAAACACAAAAGGATACATTGCAAAGGACAACAAAAAGCAGTGTGAATGAAACCCCTCCCATAAAACCTTCAATACATCTGAGCAGCTCATCACCATTTTTTTTTTGTTTTTTTTTTGTACAATTCTCAATTAGATCACAGTGCACATAATTGATAACTTTAATTGCTTATTGATCTGATCATTCTAGTACAATCAAGTTATGTTGACAATATCAAGGATGTAAATAACATTCATGTGAACGTGAGGGACCATTTCGGCCAGTTATTTACAGTTATAGTATAATAGTTATTTACATTTTCTAAAAGTATGGATTCTAAGCTTTCCAATGGTATCACACACATCAAATGAGATTTTAAGAAATTATGGGTCGTTTGAATGTTGTCACTCCCTAAAGTACAGATCCTGAAGTTTTTGTCACCTCAGAGCAGCAGGCTATGGGGCAGAAACAAAGGCTGCACATTTGCAGTTAATTGCAAATGTGCAATTAACTGCAAACTAACCTAACCCCCCAGCAATGGTTGTCAATAGCTGTTTTAACTGTTTTAATGCATTTTATCCACTATTATATCTTTCCATTCAGTATGAAAGTGCATTGAAGTGTAGCGCAAGTGTTCACAGTTTCACTTTTAGGAGCTGCTTGTATCACATTTATCAGTTAACCTGACTTGTTCTCTGCTTGTTTGACTCAATGTGATACAGAGGTAAGAAAAAAAAAACAATGGAATACTGTCTTAAAGCTGATACCCGGAGTTTGTGAGAAACATCGTTGTGCCCCGCCCTAAATGGCTGCAGTTCCTCCCACTGCCCCTGCCACTCTAGCAGAAGCCACACCTCCACTTTTCAGCACGCACATCGCGGAACATAACAAGGTTGTATTGATATGTCTATGGGTCAGGTAAGCGCTAAAATGTTATTTACCTGTTTGCTGTTGTGACGCGCGGCCTTGTTTCCATGCACAGTTCCGCATTCACTTTAATTGACATTCTCAAAAACAGGAAGTTGAAGCCTATTGGCTGGGCGCACTCGGCGATCGTTTCCATTTGTATAGGGGTCTATAGGATGAAAGCAGGACTTATATATAATGATGTATATGAATGGCCACCGGCAGTAGACCATTGTAAAAGACTGGTTAGGTATTTTTTGCATTTCAAAAGAATGATACATGAACAAAGATTTCTCAGAAACTCCAAATATCAGCTTTAAATGGATTATTTCTGTGGTCAATGAAGTGAGGAAGAGAAGGGAGAGATGTCTGCAATGAGTGAGTCTGAGAGTTTTTCAAACACCTGACTTTAGTAATGATATACTTTGCTGCTGCTGCTTTTGTGATTAATACACACACCTGAAGCAGCGTTTGTTGGACTCATAATGAGAATAGATGCTAAAGTAGCCATGAGTTTTACTTCAATGTGTTGTTTATTGGGCAAAAACAATAACAAAAGTGATTGTATAACCAAAGAAAACTGGTATGGTAATCAAGCTGTTGGAATGCCACATCCTCATCCCCTGCTGTAAAACAAGCTTTTTTTTAAGACAAAATGTATTGTAAAACCTCTGATATGGTTATTTGAAGCATGGAGTGCTTTCTTTATAAGAACAAGCACATTTTGGAAAAAAAAAAATTACAATTTTCTCAGAAAATGAGGGTATTTCATCCTTTTTCTCAGTTTATCTCATGCCGACTTGTTATGGTTTTGCAACAATGGCGCATCACAAATGTTAATGAAGACTAGATTTTTTTTTGTGCTTTTATAAAAAATAAAAAAAATACAAAAACAGAAGGATGGGGATGAGGGGCTCAAATATTCAGCCTTATAAGCAATCACTGAGAATGATTGGCATGATCAGCATAAGGGTTTTATTAATCTCTTTGAGACCACTTTGCTTAAGGAAAGGACAGTGTGCCCTGATAACTTTTAGATTTAGTAAAAAGGAGGAATTCAAGCCAATGTTTAATTGTGTGTTTGCAATTCGGAAGAACTCTAATGGGCCTAATGAGCATTCATGATCAACAAATAGACAAACTAGCGTAGTGCTTACAGCTCACTGGTTTTTCAGAAAACATGCTTGGCATAATTAGGCACTGTGAGTGTTGCACAGTAACCCCTGGATACTCCTTTCTTTACAGCAAGTGCCAAAACCTCCCTTACAATACGGAGCAGCCAAGTCCTACTCCAAAGTCTTTTATCCTCAGCGTGTAGTTTCACCCACTCTTATTGATTCTTTATTGACCTAAGGTGTCTTTTGGTGCCACTGCTCCTAATGCTCCCGCTATCCACTCCCGCCTCACCCCTCCTTCTCCTCTGAGCAGAAGGTGGAAAGAAAGACCAAGCTCCACATTGATTTCTTTACTGACTTTTCTCTCGGCTTTACGTCTATTTCTGTTCTGGCCTCGACCCTGCCTCCCTCCTCATACAACCAACCTCTTCTGAAAAGGCTACAGCAGCAGTAGAGGCCTCGTTCAAGCAAGGAAAGGTGCTGAGGCAGTTTCTAAATAACAGCTTCTACTTATGAAAAGAGATGTAATTCTACCTTTGATCTGCAACTAAAAGCTATAACGGGGCAAGTTCAAAAAGTTCAAGTAAAGACTAAAGTACCAGAGAGAAAGCAAAAATGATTCGTTAGCTGGAGGGAACCTTTCAGGAAGAGCAAGTACCTACCAGTTAGAGCTTCGCCACGCAGTGGATGTATTCATGAAACTGAGGCCAAACTACAACTCTGAACGTTACTGAGAATAAAGATACTGACAGAAGAATAATTTGAAAAAAAACAAACAATCAGAATTACTCACATTGTCAAGCCAATTATAACTCAGCCTGTTTTCTCCATGGAAATGTGAGGATTGTAATTACACAAACAAGGACACACTCACATAGGCTCACAATAATAAATCGCCCCCCTGGAAGACTACCCCCTCCTATCTATTCCGCCCCTCTGGACAACACAAGAGAAACCAAACCTCTCAAATGGAGAAATAAACAAAACAAACAAAAATATACCAGATGAAAGAAACAGAGACAATAAAGGAAAAGTGTCTCTGGGGGAATGATGTATCCCTCCTCTTTGGCTTATGTTTTCTTTTCCCATTATTTTATTTGTTTGTTGCCTGGCCATTCATTACAATTTCTTTCTTATTGTTGTTGTTTTTGTCTTCTCGATTTTAGTAATTCTTAAATGGCTTCGACTCTTGCTTTGATCTCATTGAGAAGTGAGAGAAGCCAAAGCTTTGGAAGTTATTGTGATTAGACTTTTATTAACTCTAAAGTCTCTATAGAATTCTATGGGAACATTGATACTGAGAGTAGAGACAATAAAATAAAACAGCCATAATTTTTCAAAGACTGTGTGCGAAGCATTACGGCAAAAGGAAATACTCCTTTTTGTAAATATCTAACATTGATTTCAGGTTTTAGTATATAAGGAGTCTTTAGAAAAAGAATGTAAACCACTCAATGGAAATTGACTGTAGGTCATCCAGTGAATTAATGTAAATGTTTATGTCATTGAGAAAAATGAGTATCCAGGGAAAAATACTGTATACCTATGGGCAGAGGTTGACTGGCAGAGCGAACTTGAGGTTGATAGAGGGTCGTTGGTTCAAATTCCTCAAATCCCAGGGAGTGAGATGGGTCACGCAGAAAAGTCCTCCCACTTGTGGGCTCTTGACCATAGTCTTGAACAGAAGAACTGCTTGATCCCTCAGGCCGGAGCCTTTACACTTGGTGGTGAAATCCCTGGTGGTGATTATTCTTAGTATATAAACAAGCTAATGAGAAAATGTGTCAATAAAGTTAGCTTTTTCTTCATTTAAGCTACAGAAGGCCACAGAAAAATAGTTGAACTGAATCTGGGGTTCATTGAAATGTGTGCAGAAAATGAGTGGTTAAAAGTACTCACAAAGGAAGTCTATGGTATGCATATGTTTAAACAGTGCAGCACTTTACAAATGGGGGATGGGAAGACATGTAAATTATTACATATAATATACAACATGATTTGACTCAAGCCAACAAAAGAAATAGCGTGAGCTAATTATCTACACTTGGGTTAAAAAACGTCTTGAAACCCCCCCCAACAATTCATCTAATTTACTTATTATACATTGCTCCAGTAATTACTTTTGCATGAACAGTGTTTTGCCAGTTACAGAAAATGTGTAACCAGTTACTTTTACTTGTTACTTTATTACTAGTTACTCTTACTTTACTTGTTACTTAAAAAACAAAACAAAAAATACTTTATTATTATGCACATCTAACATGACAAAAGCTTCTTCTAAAAGATTGAAAGACAATGTACAAGAAGCTTAGATTTGGTCAGAGGCTAGAAGTAACACCTGTGTAGACCAGGAGGATAGTGAGAGCAGTAAAAAAAAAAGAATACAAAAGCCATCCTGAAGAATCTGGGCTCTGCTGGTGGCAACGTCTCAAGACAATTCATTGTACAAGTTACACTGCTTTGTTTTTCAAAAAAGTAAGGCACACAGAAGTCTGCTTGGCCGATCCGTGGGCAACTCAACTGGACAAAGAAGGAGAACTCTTGTCCTTTGTTTTGTGGTCAGATGAAGCAAAATTTAATATCTTTGTCACAATAATGTATCTGTAATCTGTCATTTAGTGTATTAACAACCATAACAACACCATCCCTACTGTCAAATATGGTGGTAGAAAACTAATGCCTTGGGGGGGGATAAGGGAACACAATCACAGCTAAAGGCACAATGAAAAAAAGGAGGAATATATCAAGATTTCTCAACAACAGCATCAGCCAATCTGGAGAAAAAACTTAGCCCAAGACACCACTGAACATTTCAGCACAAGACTCAAACTATACACCAAAAGTAGTGAAGAATTGGTTAGCAAGAAAAAAACATTAACATTTTCGAGTTGCCAAACCAGAATTCTGAAAACCTGAAATAATTTAAGCTCATTGCAAGAAATGAATTGGCATAATTACCAGTGGAGCCATGCTGGTGAGCAATTTCGGTTCCAACGGGTTTAAGCCCAATTTCTTCGTGCTCGGGTCTTGTCAAATTTAAGTTTCAAGGCCTTATTACAACTTTAACTAGCATACGTTATGTATTGCTCTTGAAATGTTTTTTTTTTTTTTTTTTTTTTTTTTTTTTACGATGATTACTGCTAACTGGACAAAGATAAATAGTTAATGAATTAAGTGAATAACCTGTTTTATTTTGTGGTAAAATGCAAGGGTAACTGGGGAATTTCATGTGAGCTAATAGTGTTCTAAATGCATTTCTCTTTAAACTAAATAATTATTTAGGAATGGTGATAAAAATAGAATGGTATTGGAAAGGTAATGTGCATCACAGTAATAATTCCAGAAATGCCTTTCACATGTTTTATTGTGGAGGGAAAAGCAAAAGGGCTGCATAAATCTTTCTTTTAAAGATGTAATAAGTCTTCTCTTAACAGTGAATACTTGCTCAGGCCTAAAACACCAGGTCTGCTTAATAAAGCACCTTGTTTGAACTAGATAATGTGATTACGATAAGATCAATTAATGCTCGACGATAACAAAGCCCATTGTCATTTTGATGGCATTTGCGTTTGGTCTGGTAACGTATGTCCTATGGTGATAATTAAGAATGATGGCTTCTGAGGCAGACAATCTGAATGGGAGGAAAGGCATTACACTCAGACCCTTAGGCGATTAGCATCTCCACTCTGTTTTGTCACCAGCTTCAAGTGAAGCTTTTCAAGAAGCCCACAATTATTCTGTATCTCACGGCTGCTGCCATTCTTGAGGAAAATTTCCTGATGTGTGTGTTTGTAGAGTTCTGTTCTCATGGAGTACTTTACTGTCTGATCATAGGGGATTAATACTATAAATAGTATGGAAAATGTGTTTATTAGCTTGTATTATTTTGTAGATGATTTAGCTCATGATGGTTCAGCCAGTTCTTAGTTTTCAGTTTTGTCTTTGATTTGGGTTGATGGTAAAGAAGCGATACAAGGTTTGATTGACATCCGCTGTCTGCAATTAGCATGTTCTCTTGAAGCATCTGTGAATTACCCGTGTGTGTTTTGTGTGTTTACTTTTTGTCGTGTTTGGTGTGTGCATTGATCTGGATCCATGATCCTCTGGTTCTGATCCGACACACAGGGATGGTTGCGTTGGGTGTTTGGCGCCACTGCCAGATGGTGTATATACACAGCCCTGTCTCTTTTACACATGCATGCTCACACACACACACACACACACACACACACACACACACACACACACACACACACACACACACACACACACACACACACACTCCTTATATCTAAACAGATCTAAAATATAGGGGTGGGGGAAATGAGAGGAAATGTATACTTATTGTATTAAAAATATTTATAAGACATAATTTGTAAAAAATTACAAACACTTAATTATTTTAGCAGCAGATTTGGGTTTGTCTCAGGTCAGCACTTATTGAGTAATATTTTCACATTTATTTTCACTTTCCTTAGTGATGCTGCCAGATTCTTCTGTTGCAAGACACAATAGGTTTTATTTTTTGCTCTTCTGACTGAATGAACAGAAGAAAACAAAGTCTCAGTGCATCATGGAAACTAGACCAAATTTAACATTAATTACTTAATAAACTTTAAACTGACCAAGAGCTTTGGGTAGTTACCAAAAGAACAAGATTGTGGGTGCAAGCGACCCAAATGAGCTTCCTCCGTAGGGTGGCTGGGTTCTAGGTGGCTCGGGCAGCTTGTTAGGATACCTCACAGATGCCTCCCTGGTGAGGTGTTCAGGGAACGCCCAAGTAGGCCCCGGAGAAAACCTTGCTGGAAAGACTAAGGCCCGGTTTACATGACAACATTTTGCTTCTGTTTCCATTTTTGTTTCCAAAATGTTCTGCATTCACACAGCAACATTTTTAAAACAATCTCTGTTTACATGAGACCGCAGGAAGTATAAAAAATGATGTAGTAAATATGCCAGGCCAATAGATGGCGGTATGATTTTGCAATAAACCATCCACAGAGACACTTCCGCCAAACACAAGTAACAGTGTTTGTGTGCACTCTTTGGAATTATGCTGAACTTCTGTTGATTGACTTCACCATCACTTGGATCAGAGGAGACACATTTCATGCCTGCACCAGATTCTGACGACAATCACAGTGCTGCACTCCTACTATTTGACCAAACCCGGAGGTGGGCTTAATTTCTATCTTTTTAACACAGACTCTGGTTAGACTCAGCTCGGACGCTGTGCAGTGAAGATGATGTGTTTCAATAAGCGCGTGATGATGTACAAATGTTTGCTGAGGAAGTGAATGGATGCTGTCCTCTGGTACATGAATAAATCATGTTGTAAAATGTGCTGCTGTGTGTCACATATGTAGAAGCAGGTTGCTGAGCTGTGTGTGTTGCAGCAGTAAACCAGTCTGTAGCATGTAGGATACATGAAGCTGTTTGTTATGTTTACAGTTTTATGCAAGTGGTTATTAAATAAAACTGAGTTATTAAAGAAACTCTCCTACATAGTATACGTGCCGCACACGGATGTGATTAGTGTCGACAGCAAAGGGTTCAGGCTTAGAGAGATTGGCTTTATTCCAGTTCGGGCCATATTCTGACGGATGGATAAGGGTCTTCAAAAACGTCGACTTTTGAGCCAGTATTAAAAAGTTCTGTTTTCAAGCATCTAAACGATGTTGCCGTGTAAACGCACCACCAAAATGCAATAAACAGGTTCTATGTCTCTTGCCTGGCCTGAATACCTTTGGATCCCCCAGGAAGAGCTGGACGATGTGGCTGGAGAGAGGAATTTATGGGTTTCCCGAGGATGCTGCCTCTGCAACCTGGAAAAGCAGCAGAAAATGTTTGGATGTTTTCTAATGTGAACATTTTTAAATCAAAGTTAAATCAAAGTTAAAGGTACTTTTTTCTCTACTGCGTATGATTGAGAGAGAGATTTTTGGTCATGATGTTGATGTAATGTGTTTATTGATGATTTTAATTGATTTAATGATGATTTTAAATGTTCTTATTGATTTTTAAACAATTGAATGTTTTATCATGTAAAGCACATTGAGTTGCCTTGTGTATGAAATGCGCTATACAAATAAATTTGCCTTGCCTTGCCTTTTGAAACTGATTCACTAAAATTCCTACATTTAACAGTATGCAAGTTCTTTAGTAAACTGCCTTTCATTTTCTTGTTGTAATTGTTTGTTATCTGTTGCCTTGAGAGCCCTTTGTCATAGTGTTCATATTTTGGATATTGCATAATAACATTTAATGATGACATTTGATTTGGAATTTTGGATATTTTACGATTGATTCAAACTACATTATCTCCAACATGATGGACACCAATAGTTTCACTTCCTGACAGATTGAGATCCATTTTTCATGCACTTAATTATTACTTATTTATACCTACATGGCCTGAATGAGTATTATCAGAGGGCATGTCAGGAGGAGGTTAAAAGGAAAAGATGATGAAAATCTGCTATTCTCCTGTGATTTCTCTTAACTTTGAATCACTGCTCAGCACAGATAATACATATGTACAGGAGTTCTTACTCCCTGACGGATGCAGGTCCGTCTCAGCAAATGAAAGCTCCCTTTGATATAATTCTCATCAAGGTTCAATCAATTTTCTCTTCCTTTGCCTGCAGCGGTCTATCAAAAGGCTTCTTCATCAATCTCTTTGGCTCTTTTCTTTTCCACAGCCCTCCCGTCACTGCTCTCCAGATTAAGGAGGGGATTTTAGGAATCAGGGGTTGAGGGGATTCTACATAAGCATGCTCTTGTGAAAGTTGTATGTGGTGGTTTATTAATGAAAATTTTGTTGAAGAGAGTTTTTCACCCAATTATTTCTGTCAGGGAGACACTTCACTACAGTATTGAGTGTGAGTTGTAGATTTTACAATGTGAATGCTGTTTGAATGTTTTGGTACCAGGGATGTCTTAATTGATCCAACTTTTTTCCCAGTATGTAAATATTCAAGTAAAGTCATTAAACTAAATAATGATCTAAAGCTTAATTTACAGAAACTTCACAAGTATGATACTTCTCTTTAGGTTTCTATGTTAAAGATCAAACCAACAATTAAATACAGAAGCATGGGCAGACCATCAGACTTCCACGTGGATCCAGTGGTGAACTGTCAGGGCTTACAAGGCCTTCTCTGCTGGCCTAAACATAATCAGAATACCATCAATTTGTGTTAAAGTATTGTACTCTGTTCATTACAGAGTTTCCCTATTTGTCGCACTGCTTCCAGCCTCAGGTTGGGTTTCTGGTGGCTGACCATGTTGAGCTTCTATCCAATCAATCTTTAGCCTTCATGTGTTGCCAAGGATCAACATTCCAGTATAACTGAAGAAGGAATATTTAGATTACAGTTATTTTTCTTCAAGCAGGCTGCATTACTGAATGACACTGTCTCGCTATTGTTTGTCTGGCGTTTTGCGTTTTATAGCGCATTATAACCCAGTCAGCCACCGTAGTCTCAAGCCAATGACGTAAGTGGCGTGACTTCATAGGTAAACAACAAACACAAAAATGAAGCGCGAGAGAGAGCATGTCAAAGCAGCTTTAAATTCTTGGAAGTACCAACATTACTTTGAGTTTAATTCCGTGCGCTATTGAAGTCGGCACATTGAGAAAGCCCAGATTCTGCTGCTGCTACAACATATGCTTCCACCAAGCAAAACCGCGAAAGTCCATCTCCATCTAAACAGGTGAAAATAGATTTAAGAGCGACAGGAGTTAGTGCTGCTGAAGTGACGAAGCTCGTTGCTGGCTATTTTTCGAGGACGTGTTGCTAATTTTCACTTTAAACTCTGAATCATTCCGACGCAACGTAGAAAAAATATTGGCCAAAAACGGCGTCAAGCTGCCAGAACAGTCAGAAATACAAGTTAATAGAAGGAAAAAACGTTTTATTTTGTTCAAATTTGGTGTAATGTTTAGTAAATAAGTTAACTGTTGAACATTTTTTCTTCAAGTCAGAAACTGTTACATTTAATTATTTTTTGCTTGATGCAATGTGCATGGTGTTAAAAAAATTAACAAAACAAGAGACTGTTTCATTCGATTACATTTTTGATATGGAACATGCCAAAAAATCAGAACTAAGCTGAAAGGTTTACTGTTTTAAAGTATATAAAGTACCTACTTACTTGAAAATAAGTAATCAGTAAAGTAACTGAATAAATATCTCATGAAAATAAATAAGCATTTGAAACCTCTAAAAATTACTAAATGTTCTCCCTTGTCTGTATTTATTATGCCTTCAGCCAATTTCACCTACGTGCAACACGCACTCCTGTGTGCGTATTGCGCCCTGGTTGAACCTACGTGCTCCCATTTGAATAATAGCAGAGTTTACCAATGGGGTTGTACAGTATTCTGTGGAAGAAAAACCAAAAAAGTAGTATCAGTAATAATGTTGTTTTATTTAGTTGAGTTTATTTATTTAGGGAGTTTGTTGTTTAGTCTCAGTCAGATGATAAATGTGTTTGTTTTTTTTACTCATATTTCATATTTTTTTTCAGATGGTGCATTTTTCTATAATGTATGTTTTTTGGAGTCATATGTATTTTTGTATCTTTCTGTTTTCTTTTTGTGAATTTTTTGTATAATTATGGTTTTTTTGCCATTGTAGGGTGATTCTGGAATCATTTTGTGTATTTTTGTATCTTTTTTGGTGTAGTTTTGTGCATTTCTGTTGTCATTTTTAGTATTTTTTGTATAAATAATTAGTTTTGTGTATTTTGAGTCATTTTCATATTTTTGTTGTTGTTTTTAGAATAATTTTGTGTGTTTTTGGAGCCTTTTTGTATAGTTTTGTGCATTTCTGTTGTCGTTTTGTGTACTTTTTGTATAAATATTGTTTAGTATTTTAGTTTTATTTTACTCATTTAGTATATTTTTTATTATAAATACCTTATATGTGGTGAGGGCGAGTTTTGAGATGTGTGTGTGAGAGACTTTCTACCTGTCCTCCTGGTTGCCGTGTGGGATGCTCTCCATCTCCTCCGTGGGTTCGCTCTCACACACACACGCACGCGCATCAGCCATGCGATCAGCCGCGCGCATTCACATAATCCGTCACAGGTTGTTGAGAGGAAAAATACGAACCAGGAAGTACTACGAAAAATAAATGTTTTGCATTACCAAATAAGTCGCAACTCTCTCTTAAACGGCTCTGAACGTGTGCAGAGAAGAAAAAATACAGACCCACTGGAACTATTTGAAACTTTTGGGAACTCTTACATTGTCACAACTCTCTCTAAAAGGCTTTGTGTGTGTTCAGCATGTATATCCAAGGTGCACATTTGGCTAAATAGCACGTGGTGAAATTATCAGCGTTTGTAATGCCGTATCCGCAAAGAAATGTGCAGCTTTCAACACAGCTGTAGCCATTGCCCGTCATAACTTCCGTCTGGTCTAAATAGCGAACGGTCAAACTAACATGAAAATAAACGTTTTGAAACGTAATCACCAAATAAGGAACAGTAAAAAGTATGTTTCCAGAGAAGTCCACAGGAGCTCTGACACGTACCGGAGGGGAGTTGTGCAGTGAAATAGATATGGATGGTGCGCTAGTGCCCCCTCACACTCTGAGATCAAAAGCTGGATAGGTTTCACTTCTGGGCAAACATGAATGTGCCGTCTGGGCAAAATAAATTTAAAATAAACATTTTGAGATGACCAAATTACTCCAAAATAACGGATGCACAAACCCGGGGTATTTGGAAGCTGTTGACAAAGTTTCAGGTCGAACAGGCACCACGTCGGGGAGATATTCCCTCCACACACACGCACACATACACACGCATCGTGTTGAAATATTATCTATCTAAAAACACAGTTTCATTTCTAGGAGCCAAACTCTGCTCGTGTTTCCTCTATCAGATGAGCTGACGTGTTCTTGTGTTGTTTGTTACTCACTGTGCAGCAGATGGAGTTTTTCTCTCATCAGAAAGGAAGTGATTGAGCGGCTCTGGTGAGTATTTTAAACAGCTGACTATAGTTATCAATTACTCTGCTGCTGCTGCGCTAAAAAAAAACACACATCCTGAAACAGCATTTTTGTCTCATAATCAGAATAAAAGCTTAATTAGCCATGTGACTTCTGCTGGACAGACAATACCTTAGTGGTTTCTGGAAGAACAACCTGGGATTTTACTGGTTGCTGACTTTCTACTGCTCATCCACACAGTCTGCTGGCGTACTGGATCACAGTTTGGAACGCCAGTGCCACATGATGAAGACAGCAGAGAGGATTGTTGGCAGCCTTCTCACCGACCTGATGGACATCTATGATTCCTGTTGCCTTTGCAGAGCCTATAGCATCACCTAGGACAACTCGGATCACAGATTTGGACACTTTAACATGTTGCTCTCTGGTAGGCACTACAATTGTTTTAAAACAAGACGCAACTCACTGTAACTTTTATCGCCAGAGCCATCACCACTGTGAATAGTCATGTGCACTGACCAAATAATCCCCTACGACACAACTATAACATAATAAAATATATGTATATATATATTAATAATGTATATAGTAATATAATAACACTTAATTTTTATATTGCATTTTCATATTTTACACTATTGCACTGAATTGGGATAATTTGTCTTGAACTTGTGGTGCAATCTGAGGTAACGTAAAAAAAAAAAGAAAAAAATCATCCAACCAATCAGAGAGTAGGTACTGTCCTACCTCCAATAATTGGGGGGTCAGGTGGGTGGAGGCTTTACAATGCTTTACATTAATGTCACCTTGTTTTTACACAATAACAAATAGTTAAAATTACTTTTTTTACATAAGCAATCTAAGAAAAAAGAAAAATGGCAACAAAATCACACGGTAAAAAAGTGTCTGCATCAGTGCAGAGTGTGAGTTTTTCTTTAAATGTGATCAGTGTAAGATAATGTAACACTGACTGAGATGAAACACTGAACAAAAAGGACATACAGTCAAATTGTAGCATTAGTTAAAAATTAGACAAACCAGCAGGTTCACATGACTCACTTTAAAAGTAAACCTGGATTTAGATTTGACATAATCCTGCCCCGGAACAAAATTATCTGTACATTATTGCTTTTTATTAAAACTTTCAGGAACATCATCCATGCTGTCAAATAAGACAACATGGTTGAAATAGTTGATTACAATCATTTTCTGCCACTTATCCGTTGTCAAGTCGCGGGGGCAGCATCCTTTGCAGCGAGGCCCAGACTTCCCTCTCAGCCACTTTGTTCAGCTATTCTCGGGGGATCACGAGGTGTTCCCAGTCCAGCCTATTGACATCGTCTCTCCAGCATGTCCTGGGTCTTCTTCTTTAAAAAACAGTATTTTTAAAATCAGTGAGCGATGGACACTAGTGGGTGATTTTCTTCTCTTTGACAGCTGAAAAACTGAAGAAAGATGGTTCTTTATGCTGGAGTTCAATGTTTTGCTGCTCTTCAGATAAAAGTTGGTTTTATGCAGGTTTTATGGAACACAGAAATATATAGTTATGGTTTGTTTCTGTGATGATCACTTTCAGGGGCCTCAGTAGCCTCAGGTCATCCATACACAGTGCCTGCCCTAAAATATATAAAATATGATTTAAAAAAATGATCAAAAACTAAATTAACATAAAATAAATAATAATACATTATTTTTTTATAAAACAATAAATGAATAATGCACTATACAATATAACAATAAGAAGGAGGTCTTAATTTTGCTGTATTACACTTTATAATGAAATATGAAGGCATTCATGTTACAAATGTTAAAGCAACAATTGATACAAAATATCACTGCAGGTCAAAGTTGAATGATTAAAGTTCTATAACTACAAACTAGCATGCATACAGAAGCAAACTCAGCATTATGCCTTTTACTTCACACACTAAAAGAAGAATGAGTGCCGTAGCATAGACTGTTAGCAACTGGATCACCTCTGCAAAACATCTTCACATTTATTAGGTCTATGATTTTCCAGTTGTCTGAGATCTATTGTCTAACATCAAAGACTCTTTGTTGACAGTGTACTGAGTCATTTGAGGGTGCTAAAATTGAGACAACTGGCAGTGTTATGAAGTCCCTGAACTCATGATCTGTTGGGACTCAAATGGGAATATGACTGTGTTGGTGTCTGTCACTGAGCCCAGATAGGCTCACCTTTAGGCCTCTTTACTATCCTTTTCTTCCTTTTCTCTCAGCACTCTCATCCCACTCACCATCTCACTCCAGAAAGCAATACTAAACACAGTAATACCTCTGTTGGTCCCGGCTGCGTGTGGTGTTGCTGAGGTTACCCACTCAGAAACCTCTGAAAACTGTGTCTACAAGATGAAGATAAGAAGTGTTTATTTTGAATGAGATGACAGAAACACAATTTGATAGGGAATCCCAGGGTGATTGTGTTGTGTCCATCTGCCGACTCCTGAAGTGACTTCATTTAGATGTACATCAGCTGCTAGATTAGAATAATCACTTCTAGAGCACTCCGGGTTTTACCTCATTTCCTTCTCTTTCAGTTTATTTTCCTCTTCATTTGATCTGCTTTGGAGCGCTTTTTCATATGGTTTGTTTTGTCTGTTTTATTGTAATTCATTTTCTTACATTTATTCCTTTACAAAGACATTTTGTGATAAACCCCAACTCTGTCTCTTTTTGAATTACTTCTAATAGCTGAAAAGTCAAACAAAAGAATCAAGTTTGAGAATAACTATTACTAAGGGTTCTGCAATCAGTGTTTTTAGGGCCGCTTACCAATCTTACGTAAACGATGTATTACTGCCAACCACTGGTTGAAACTGGGAATGCAGTATTTGCATCTTGTAAATCTTCAATCACAGAAATACTATATATAGTGCCATATTCATATTCACAGAACTGAGATTTGTGTCCATAGGAATACAATTACAAATGCACCTGTGATTCGGGAGCACAAAATGTATATACTGTATGTAGACAAAACCTTTGACAGTAACCTTACCATATAAGAACAACTCATTTATAATGTCATTGTGAGGTCAGGATGTATGTATGTTGGATTGTTCACCCACTAATAGGGAACGTGAGCTGGGTTTAGACCGTCGTGAGACAGGTTAGTTTTACCCTACTGATGATGTGTTGTTGCAATAGTAATAGTCAGTCCCCCCAACTGAATACTTAGACCCTACAAACCAGTATTTAAGATGCAGCTCAAAGACCTCATAAGGGTACCTTGCACAGGCTGGCAAGGCCTAGGTTTGAACCACTTCCAAAAGTTGGGAGAAGACAGTCCAAGAAAGAGGAGAACTGTGGTAGAGTGTTTGCCATACTTCCAGGCATCCTAGAGCAGACAACAACCTAGAAACTCCAACTCACAGGCAAGCTGCCACTTGTCATTACATTAGTCAAAAACAGAGCAAAGTAAACCTGCATTCAGCCCAAGCATGGGAGCTAAGGGTAGACTTAAAAAGATGGCTCCAGTTCCCAGATGTCATCCATACAAGCTTACGTCTAGTCCTCTACTGAAGGAGAAAAGATCTTCCTCTAGGACCTCACTGTGCCATGGTAAGAGGGGGTGTCAGGAAGCATCTGTGAAAAAAATTATTAAGTGACTAAGAGGAGAAGGTTACACAATGTATGTAAACCCTTACCCTCCCATTTGCCCTGGCAGCCAGATAATTTCTAGATGATGCAGCATGTAGTCCACTTTAGCTTGAGCATTTCACAAGGCAGGGGTACACCCTGGACAGGATGCCAGTCTGGTCCAGGGTTAGCATCTGTTGGAATGAGCCAGAGTACCTGAACCCAAACCATAGGGCAGACATGACGATGCTGAACGGTCTCCAAAACCTGGGAATGAAACCCGGGAACCTTTTGCTGTGAGACAGAAGTGCTTATAGTAAATGCACCTAGCAGGGCAATGGCATGCCTCAGAATATGCTTGGGCTCACACAAAAGAAAGTGGACACTGCTTTTTATTCCCCACTCAAACTCCCTGTCTCAGAAACACACACAAAAATTCTCAATAGTGCCACTAGTCCTAATAATGCTGGAGTGTTGTGGCAACTAGGCTTTAAGCTACAAATTGACTGCTAGCTGCGGGTGGGCTCATGTACCGGCTCACTACTGCTACTCCACCACTGTCCATTCAGCCAGAGGAGACTGTTAGACAGATATATGGCCACTTAATTGGCCCATGATGGCAGTGTGGCAAAGTGGTGATCGCCAGCAGAGTGCTAGACACTGGGATGATTAGGGACCTGTGTGTGTGTTTTTTGTGTTTGGAATAGGAAGCCAGGCACAGGGTCTCTTTTGTGTGTGTGTGTGTGTGTGTGTGTGTGTGTGTGTGGATGCTTGCGTGTATAAAAAGACTGCTCAGCCCAACAGGAAAGCACCAGGACTGGACTTATTAGTTACTCGTCTCAAGCTGTCAACTCACACAAACGGCATCAGACGATGAAAAAAATAAATAAAAAAAATTAACAGCCACAAACATATCCTGCACACTGCTGGTCTGCTATGTGTCGTGTGTGTGTGTGTGTGTGTGTGTGTGTGTGTGTGTGTGTGTGTGTGTGTGTGTGTGTGTGTGTGTGTGTGTGTGTGTGTGTGTGTGTGTGTGTGTGTGTGTGTGTGTGTGTGTGTGTGTGTGGGTGGGTGGGTGGCTGGGAAACTGTGTGGGCATTTTGATAGAGCAGTATTTTCCCTCAGAGTACTCTCTTCCTCTAAGTGGGGCAATCAATGCAAATATGTGAAGCGGTGAGGATGTTGAGAGTAAGGAGAATAAAAGAAGAGCTTAAAATAGTATTCAGAAAAAGTAATAAACAAAGGGCCCGAATTTAGGAGGCAAAAGGAAAAGAGAGGAGAGAAATTAGGAGAAGAGGCGAGGAGAAAAAATTGGATGAGAATACCCATTAAGGTGGGAAATTGGAGCCCTTTGCTTTTAAGCATTCTGCTTGTGCTCATATTTCCCTGATGGTGATGTGAGATACGCCAGGCCTGGAGTTATCCAGATGAGACCAGAGAGAATTAAAACGCCATATGTTCAAGACAGCACCTCAGCGCAAAATCAAACGCTCCTGCAATTTCTTTCTATACAACAGAGGCCCCTAACATTAGACTTTCTACGCTTTGCTGGTTTGTTTATTTCCACCCTCTTTTTGTCATGTTGTTGTGGCAATTTATTTTGTCAAGGATGCGGCTTCTGCTCCTCTATAGCCTGTGTGTAAGTAGCTGTGTAGACATTATGTTGGAGAGGGCAGAAGACCATGTAGTAGCTATATAATGTGGCCCTAATAAACCTGTGATTGTTTTGTCAAGACGTTTGATTTACAATGTAAAGTTTTAATGTTTTTTTTACCAGCACTATTTTTTTTTATTATCTTATTTAAAATATTTCTTATTCTCATTGTTAATCTGCTTATAACTATAATTTTTTACTAGTTCTTTGTTTTTTTTAAAAATTATAACCATTGTAACCATGCTATGCTAAATGCTATACGTAAGTTCACAGTACATTAGTGAATGGTACAAAAGGAAGGATTGGCTTTGTGGATGCTCCTCACTGAGGCTGTTCCGAGTTGTCGTTGTTGTGATTTTCTCCGTGTTTCTGTGTTTCCAACACAAACAACGGATGCGCTGTCGTGTCATGAAATATATCTTGGTGGGAGAGTATGGAGGCTATATTAAATAATTGTTTGTTTCTTTAATGGTGTTTATGATGTTTATTTTGTTAGATGGCTAAATGCTTGTTCATGTGGATCTTGTTTAGTTTTTTCTTTCTTATTATGAATTTTATATTTTGATAAGCGCATTGAGATGACTTTGTTGGAAATTGCTTTATACAAATAAAGTTTATTTGAATTGAATTAACACTTGCCAGCAGAAACAAATGAAATTGTCATTGGTGGTCTAAATTTGCAACGTGCCTACCCAACCCTCGTGGTCACGGCACGCCATTGTATCCTATATATATATATATATATATATATATATATATATATATATATATATATACAGTTTATCCAGGCACGTGCAGTCAGGGTAGGCAAGGTAGGAAGTGCCTACCAGGGTGAATTTAAATGAATGACACATTCATTTCTTTTTGGTTTTTTTTTAATCATAATTTATTTTTTTTTATTTTTCAATTTTCGATAGCCTCCAGTACCTATAGGTTTGAAAGTGTCAGCATTTTTGTGCTTTTCATAGCCCAAACGAGTGACTAAACATCGCTATGCGCCTATTTCCTGGAACGGCAGAGATGCTGTACACTCCTGTATTACGGGGAGGAGGACACACCTCTCCCGAAGGCACACTGCTGCTCTGCCTTTAGCAGCTAAAGTTTAGCCCCATATCACGGGAACGGATGTTTGCGCATGCACAGTCAGTTCCCCACGGACCCACTATGAAAAACCATTTATGCAAAAAGGTAAATCGCTACGCTGCGTATACGTACGTTCACAGTGCATAGTGAATACAAAACAGATTTCACTTGGCTGCATCTAGTGGGCGGGATACCGCCTGGGATTACACTACAGGTTGGATGACAGCGATGGAGAAGATAAATAAACTTTCACAACTTTCTTTTGAAGAAAAGCGACAGCTTTTAAAAGATGGGAGACCAACACCTGATCTACCAGACCTTCAGCAATAGAAAGGTCAGAAAAGTGTGCGGACTTTCCAAAGTGAATGGTACAGAATGAAGGAATGGCTTTGTGGATGCGCCTCACGGAACCGGCTGTTCTGCTTCCCGTGTTTGCTGTTTGGCGGCCGTGGCATCACCGACAAGGTCTGGACTAATGTGGGATACTGCAATTTGAACAACTTGACCTGTGCCGTAGCCAAACATGAAAAATCAGTGATCCACATACAGAGCCAGATTGCTCTGAAAACATTTGGCCAGAGCAGAATTGACCTGGCTTTGGATGAGCAGCGACGGCTGGGCGTTAGCCCACACAATGAGAAAGTTAAAAAAAAACAGAGAGATCTTTAAAAGTCTCATTGATGTGTGTTTCCTCGGTAAACAAGAGCTTGCTTTTCGTGGAAACTATGAGATTGAAACTTCTTCAAACCGGGGAAATTACATTGAGCTGCTTTTTCCGGCACCTCAAACAGAATTCAGAATGACTTGATTGAGGCCATTGCACATGTTCTGATGGATGACATTAAAGACGAAGTGAGTGCTGCTCAGTTTGTTGCCGTGGAAGTAGATGAAACTACGAATATCACAAACAAGGCACAACTCTCAGTCATTTTAAGGTACGTCTCTGGCAGTGAGGTGAAGGAGGCTTTTTTGGGCTTCGATGATGTTAGTGATGACAGGAGAGCGACAGCAATCAGTAACAACAGTGTTTGGTGTACTGGACAAGTTTAACTGTGCACACAAGTTAGTAGCGCAAACCTATGATGGTGCAGCAGTTATGGCGTCCCAGCTAAATGGTGTGCAGGCAAAAATCAGAGAAAAGGTCCCGGAAGCAATGTTTACTCACTGCTACGGTCATAAATTGAACCTCGGCTTTTCACAGTCTGCACAGATGATCCCTGAGTGTAGAGTATTTTTTAAGACTGTGGAGGGCCTCGCTGCTTATTTTAGTATGTCTACAAAACGCAGCAAACTGCTGGATGAAGTGGTGAAACGGCGCATTCCACGCGCAGCAGCTACAAGATGGAACTCAAACTCCAGGCTTGTTCAAACCATCATTTTCCACCACACAGAGCTTTGTGATGTGTTCAAACTTATTCAGGAAAACCCTGACAAATGGGATGGACAAGCTCTAGCTATGGCCTCTGGATTCAGTCTCTGGCTTCCACCTGCTTTCTTCTTATGGTTTATAGCTTGATATTCACAGAGACGGATGCATTGTTCCGTGTTCTCCAGGCCGAAGTGATGGACATAGTGCGAGTCATTTGACTCATTTCATGATCATTTTCAGGAGCGGTGTATAGCTCTGAACTTGATTGACTGCCACACGTGCAGCAAGCAGCCGATCCCAGAGGAGAGACGAAAGTTGTTTCACAGCATCCTGGACAACACCAGCTTGCCTATGGAGGCGCGATTTAAGAACCTTGGAGAGCTTGATTTTCTGGCTTTAGTTGACTGTAAAAAGTTTGATGATCTGTCAGTCCACTTTGATGATGCAAAACTGCACAGCCTCGCTAAATATGGCAAGCATTTTGATTTTGTGAGGCTAAAGCCGTGCGACCGTGGCTCAGGTAGTAGTGGGTCGTCTTCTGATCGCGAGGTTGGGGGTTCGATCCCAGTACCTGACTATGTGTCAAAGTGTCCTTGGGCAAGACACTGAACCCAAAGTTGCTCCCAGTGGTCGACTAGCGCCTTGCATGGCAGTCCTGTCCCACTGGTGTGTGAATGTGAGAGTGATTGGGTGAATGAGCTGATATGTAAAGCGCTTCAGTGTGGTGATAAAGCGCTATATAAAATCAAGTCCATTTACCATTTTACCATTTACCTCATCGGACTATATAGCTCACAGGTGATCAAAAACAAATCCCCTCAACAACTGCTGGCTTTCCTGATTGAAATGACCTTGAAAATACTGTTCCAGAGGCAACAAAACTGCTGAAGTTGGTGTTGACCATTCTAGCCACCACAGCATCGGTGAAGAGGTCATTTTCTGCTTTAAAACGCATGAAAACCTACAGCCACAACAGAAGGAGCAAGGAAGACTTTCATCGCTGGCTCTCATATCTATTGAGAAAGAGAGACTCATAAAGCTGAAGGCCAAGACAGCGGACTTTTACACTGCTGTGATCGACATCTTTGTCCAGAAAGACAGACGCATGGACTTCATCTTCAAATAAAGTATGTCTGAAAGCTTTTTTACCTTTGAATCCCAGACCGGTCCGCTTCCCAAAACCTGACAAAAAAAAGAAAAAAAAAAAAACCTGTGTCTGCATCTGATCAGCAACACTAAATCTTGACTCCGTCTCATTCATCCAAAACCGCCACAACAGTTACAGTTTGACAGAGTAAAAAGTGTCGTTTTCCGTCACTGGAAGCATTTGTACATAATACAACTTTAAAGTGAAAAGATCGGCTGATCTTTCAGATATTTTCTTCTTTCTAAAACAAACCAATCATTTTCTTTACATGGTTTACATGGTTGCTGACTCAGGGCATGAAACAGACCAATCATATCATTTTATACACTTCTCACAACCCCATCTTGTTCTTTTTTGTAATCGACTAATACCCACCAGTACAACTCACACTCGCAATTGTGTGCTTTCAACCCTTGTTGCCTTTGGCTAATTTAAACACAGATTGAAATGGAATGGCCAATTCTCCTGCACACACACACACACACACACACACACACACACACACACACACACACACACACACACACACACACACACACACACACACACACACACACACACACACACACACACACACACACACACACACACACACACACACACACACGCACACACACACACAGACACATTTGTGTAGAGTAGCAATCAGGGCTGTGAATGGTCTGTGTTTCCTCAGCAGACACTAAACTGAATCCTGAGCTAATAGTCATTGTTTAAAGTGACACTGCCGCCCTGGCATTTGCTTAACCTTCTGTATTATGCACAAGGCAGAGTCAATTCGCAAACCTTACTTAATTAATATCTTCCCTCTTGATCCCCTCTCACAATGCCTCACTGCCCGCCTCCCTTTCAATCCTATTAAAGGGAAAAAATGATCAATATCTTTGCATTCTTCAGTCTTCAAATGCTATTAGTGTTGCAATTATTAATTGTTTATATTTCAGTTCTTTAAGGGCCTGTACTACAAAGCTGGATTTCCTCTTATCGGGCTGACTTCATTCAGTGTGTGCTGTAATACAACTCTGATTAAATTTCTTGTAGAGTGTGGCCAAGTGGTTAAGGAAGCGGGCTTGTAATCGGAAGGTCACCGCAAGTCCCTAAACCCCAATCCAACTGCTCCTCAGGCACCTGTTATTTGGAGCCCACTATACCCCTCGGGGAAAATTGGTCAAATTTAGGGAAGAATTTCACTTCGATGAATAATAAAGGTTACGTTACTATTCTTAAAGGGTTAAATCACCCTGGTAACTTAGACTAAACAACTATCCTGGTCAGGAGTAGGTTTTATTCTGGCTAGGATATGAGCGAGTACAAAAGTCCCGCCTCTTGACCAATCAGTTCTCTTGGAAAATGAGCTGCTCATTGTTAAAAGATCCTGGTTGGTGCAGATCTGACAGCTGCATTTAGGAAAGAAATATTACTAATGGATACATTTAATCCTTTATTTACATCCTTTATGAAAGCTATAGATTTACAACTGATGGTTTGATTTACAGTCAGCTGATGAAGAGAGACGCTCTCGTATGTACATTCATTCATTCATACATATGCTATGGTGACGCTGACAGCATCATCTGGAACATACTACAGTGAAACAATGTGCTCTCATCCCAGTGTGTGTGATAAATTGAGGAGAACTTCCTGAATAGAAACACGTCTCTGTCTTATTAAAGTGAAACTGATCAGAGCGCTGTCTGTTTATCATCCCATGAACGAATATTGCATAATCTCGCGCTTTGACGTATTAACAGTGTCAGCAGCTTCCTGTCTTCATTTCTACCTTCATGCTTTTTCTGCAGCAACAGTGTTGCTTTTGGTCTGAATAATGGGTTTTTATTCTTTATATTTTTAAAGAATTATTCCTAAATTGTGATCAAAGTTTCTCCGTGTTTGCGATTCGTCTGATGCTGCAATCTCCACCGCAGTCACTGTAGCGCGCACGTTGCCAGGCTGAAATCACCTCACTGACGTGAACGCGTTGATAGTACAAGTACTCTTTAACAGAGAATGTTTGGTTAGGATATACTTATCATTTTTTTTTGTGTGCTCCAAAACAACATTTCCTTTTTGTGTTGCTGGGCACGAAAATACACTTCAATTGGAAGAAGGCTGAATGTTGGGCCACTATGTGATAGAAAGACGCTTTAACTACTATGATAACTCTTCACATAATAGATTCCATAGAAAGGTTTTAAACCATGGAGAAAATGCCAAAAACATTGACTTGAATTTCCTCAAAATAGAAATGACTTTAAAACAAATGCACACACATACACACACACAAACAAACAACCCATATATTCCTGACACCACACTGCTAAATAAGAATCAATGACTATTTAAAGCCAAGGCCTTGCCAATAAGCTGAAGAATAAAGCAGGAGCTAAACAAAGCCAAACAAACACTGCAGGTGTGTAATTCCTCTGCTCTCCAACCTCTCCTCTCACTTAAATTGATCCCATTCTGCTTTATTTTATTCATGCATGCTCAGTCACACTAAAGAGCAAATGTAATCTGCACAGTAGTTGCCAGAGACTGCAGAACACTGCAATGTCACTGATCATCAAGGAAACTGATGACACATTATGTGCATTTTCCTACTTTAAAATTACATTTGTCACTTCCATAAACTACAGTACAAGAATATGGTCTTTCATATGCTAAAATTTGTTTACTGAATATTGAACAACTTCCACAGCTTTTACAAATAAGCATTTACTGAATAATCTTATAGATCAGCTGTTAAATTCTCAGTGGGTGAAATGTTTTGTATTGTTTGCAATGCTGTAGCCTAGAGAAGGAAAACAGAAGGGTCAGTTGTTGGCTACTCTTGCCATATGTGTGAATTCTCTGCTTTGACTCTGGCGTTTACAATGAAGTGGTCAGCAGACGACAGGTGCTGCCATGGCTGACAGGCCAAACACAGCATGTGTGTGAGTGTGTGTTTATGTGGTACGCACACTGCTCGAGGGCCCGCTGGCCCTGTGCTGCGGAGCATGACAGCAACAAAGCCACAGGGACCCAGAGTCAATGACATCTCTCTCTCTCTCTCTTTCTCTCTCTCTCTCTCTCTGTCTGTCTGTCTGTCTGTCTTTCTGGTGAACTAAAGGCATTTTATGTTCAACCTCATGATCAAGACTGGTTTAAAAAAGATCATATCTACAGTGCTTCATCTGTGAATCATGCGTATTGTTCCGGCAGTAAGAGAGAGACAAAAATGTCAAGGAATTAAAAATCTTTTAAAGCACCTTTTGCTAACTAAATGGAACAATAACATCACGTGAACACAAACAACCAATGAACTTAAATGTTTACTAAAAGAATGATGAATCAGTGTTAAAGAAAGATGGACAATCGCCCTTTTCAAAGCATTCCGTCCCTCACTCTGAGTGACAACTGCCATGTTTCAGAACCAAGGACAGTGCAAAATACATGTGTTTATCTTTTATTTGTTTAAAAAAGGAAAACTTTGTATCCTCGCAAGTTTTTTACTTATTTCACAGCCGAGGCCCACCTTGTCTTTCATAAGCCAAGAGTAGAAGCTCATCTTGGCTCTGTCTCAATGTCCGTAGCAGAACTTTCCCCGTTGTCTCCTTCTCTTCTCTCTGTCCCTGAGTCCTCCTCATGTCTTCTCCTGCATTAGCATCGTTGCTACAGGTGCTGCTACTCGCTATGCGATTTCCACAGAAACAAAGAAACAAACTTATATAATATAATATAATATAATATAATATAATATAATATAATATAATATAATATAATTAAAAAAAAAAAAAAAATATATATATATATATATATATATATATATATATATTGTATATAGGGGCTGGATCCAATCAAATTAGTACCGGTCAAATTCTGGGATCTTGCTCCGGCAGTATCTGGCCCAAATCAAACTCTGCCTAACACCATAACTACCTTCATATGGACCTCATACAAATAAACATGTTTATCATAAGCAACATTGCAGTGTAGCAACCACTGGCTTAAGCACAGCTAATCAGCACGATATGAGACATTGTGGGATGGTTGTCCCTGATTTCTGGCAAGTCATCGTTGAGCTTTTTTAGGCCTCTGATAATGCTACTCATTATCGTAGTTTTGGTGAGATGAAACCAAAGACGAATTGTTGGTTCCATTCACACATTTTAAAATGAATGGGTCCAGTTCATAGTTAACGATTACAAATTTTGAACTTATTTCTTTGCTCCAAAAATGAACTACTTCATACTATTTTTTTTTCGTCCAATATGTTGCTGCAAACTATTCCCCTCAGAATTCTGGCATTTTCTTATTGTTGCCACCTATTCAGTTCACAGTAGTAGCAGTTGCAGCTTGCACTCCTACTGAAAAAAATTGTGCTTGAAAGGTCCTTAATGAGGAATTGTTAAAACAAAAACATGACAGTAATTCTTCTTAATTTGCTTTTTTCCCCATTTCATTGATTTTCCAAACCTTGAAATAATTTACATCAAATTATTTTTCAATGCATACCAAAAAGGAACATAAGAAAACAATACTGGAAATATATACCAGGCAGTTTCTACAAAAAAGTGAAACACTGAAGGAGACCCTTGTAACCTGCAGCATACTGTTAACAAAGTCCAGAAGATGTTAATTTTTTTTAAGATTTTTGAATCGCAGGCACAGAATCTGAGGTAGAGCTGCTGATAGAGTGCTGATAACTCAACTGTAGTGTCATTGGCCTGGCAACATTTGGGTTTTCACCTGAAAAGGCCTTATGGATATGACACTGTCTTGAACAAAGGTGAACGGTGAGAGAGCATCGTTCACAAACGCCAGAATATACTGTAGATCAGCATTCCATTAAACATTCCACACTTCAGCTGGGCCATATTATGTCATCTATTTTGACTGTGTAGTATTTGGTAGGAAAGGCGAGCGTCTATAGCAGGGGTCACCAACGCGGTGCCCGCGGGCACCAGGTCGCCCGTAAGGACCAGATGAGTCGCCCGCTGGCCTGTTCTAAAAATAGCTCAAATAGCAGCACTTACCAGTGAGCTTTTATATATATAGATTTATTTATTTAGCTATTCTTGTTTAAATCACACTTACATGTAACTTAGAAATGACAATACATATATATAAACACTTAAAATGTAAAGTGTTTTTTGTGTTTAATACATACTTGCCAACCCTCCCGATTTTCTCCTGATTTCTGCCCGACATTGTCCGGGCGGACCATCCTTCACTGAGCGTCGTTTCCAGCCGGACAATAATAACGATTACACCGCATAAGAAGAGGTGTAATCGTTATTATTGTCCGGCCGGAAACGACGCTCAGTGAAGGATGGTCCGCCCGGACAATGTCAGTGAGGAAATCGGGAGAAAATCAAATCCAACCATGTGTAGGGAAGTGTTTCTGTTATGGTTATAGCCGTTGTTGTATAGGCTATGTTTAATTTTCCTTTTGTTGATTATTTTTATTTCAAGCATACATTGCATAGATTGATGGATAATTTATGCAATGTATGCCTTTTTTGTTTAATTTTATGTTATTTATTTTATTTATTCTACTACTACCACCATTTACCATTTGCACGGGTACAGTGGAATTTGTTCTTTACTTTATATGTGTTTTTAAAATAAAAGAACACTGTGAAATTGAATTATTTCATTTTCTCTTTAAAAAGCAAACTACACCCCCCCCCCCCCCCCCCCCCCAACCCCACCCCCCCAACCCCGCCCCCCCCCCGCGCTTTTGAAAATCTCCCTTATTATTATTTAAGTGTGTATCAAACTGGTAGCCCTTCGCATTAATCAGTACCCAAGAAGTAGCTCTTTGTTTCAAAAAGGTTGGTGACCCCTGGTCTATAGGCTAAAGTGGCATGCACAAAGTCCTATATTCCACAACCATTTTTTTGCTCAGGGGCAGGGTACTTTTCTCTTTTAGGGAATAAAGTGCCAGAGGAATCAATGTTATATCTGATATATATGATATCTGTAATGACAAGGAATCAAGGATGTTTAATGACTTACGAGCTACTAATGATTTGCCTGGTATTGCTTTTTTTATTTTATGTGCGCCTTAGATCAGCGATGGGAATGTACGGTATGCCCTGGGGTACTTCCCTTCCCACTCACAAGCTACACATGTTATATGATGTGGAAGTGTGGCCAAGAGGCCCAGTCTCTGCCCTATAGATACCTTAGTGCAGTGTTTCTCAAATGGGGGTACGTGTACCCCTAGGGGTATGCGATGGAACTACAGGAGGTACTTGAGAAAGAGAAAGTGGAAAATTAACAAATGAAGTGTCAGTTTTGGTCCCACCCCAGACATGAGATGACCTGAAATTATGAAAACTATAGAAATAAAGGTATTATGGAGCTACCTAATCAGTGTTTTTCAACCTGAGGTCAGGACCCCAATTTTTGAATTTTTTATTTTTTTATAATTATTTTTTTTAATTTGAACAACACACAATCTGAAACAACTGTATATTTCTATACTTTCACTTTGTGAAATATAAATCTAGTTCACCTAAAATGCTGTAAATATAAATGATCAAAAACAAATTCTAGAAAACAAACGTCTTTGGGGTCGCCAGAAGTTCTTGATAACAAAATGTGGTCACAATGCAAAAAAGTTTGGGAACCATGCTGCACTAAATACTGTTTCTTCCACTTATTTACAAAATGTTTGTTTTTGTCACTCGTTCATTCCATCATTATTGCTCTCTAGTTGTTTTTGAATAGTTTTCTGAGCAAAATGTTCAATCAATCAATCAATCAATCAATCTTTTATTTGTATAGCGCCAAATCATAACCAATGGTATCTCAAGGCACTTTACAGTAGAGCAGTCTTAAGGACTGACTCTTCATTTTATGGATACACACATATGCATATATACGTATATACACATACATATGCATCCCACACCCAACATGAATTCATCATGGCGGCAAGGAAAACCTTCTGTTAAGCAGCAGGAACCTTGTGTGGATCCCATTCCTATGATGAACAGCCATCCACGTTATGCTGTGTTAGGTGTGTGCAGAGGAAAGGGTGGAGACAGAGCCGCTGAGACTCTGTAACTCCACACTAAGGATCCCACGGACCTGCAAGACAAAAGCCAGAAGGAGTACAGGAGCAAACACACAAGGGAAGAAGCAGACATAGAGGGAGTGTTTGAGAGAGGAATGGGACCCTCTCCGGTCCCTCTCTAGCCTAAATGACCTCTCTTGCAGACAACCTCTCTCTGTTGTCTGCAAAGGGGGTTTGTGGATTCAGATTTTAGAGAAAGGGGTTACTTGAGCCAGAAAAGTTTGAGAACCTCGGCGTGAGTCAATCCATTGAAGAGATATGTTGTTTGACTGTCTGGGACAGTCATAAACTTACACACTTCAAACTCATGCATAGAACGTATTTTATGCTTTGCATTCTCTTATTTGTGATCTATGCTCCCTGGTCCATGTAGGATCTTTCTTGCGTGTACTTGGAGTGTTCTTACACTTTATCAGATTTGCTGGAGATAGACGTCCCTTGTCTTCCGAGGGTGCTGCTTCTTAACGACACCTCATCACACATCCTATTAGCAGGGCCGACTGCGGCTAAAAAAAAGTTAGCCTTACATTGGAAACCCCTTACACACATACACATACCCAGTGGCTGCAAAGAAATTCTCTGAATTTCCCATAGGAGTGAATGTGAGTGGTTGATTGTCTTTCTGTGTTTCCCTGCGATGGACTGGTGCCCTGTCTAGGCTGTACCCCCGCCTAGCGCCCAGTGTGAGCCAAAGATGGGCACTGGCAGGTCCCTGTGACCCTGAAATAGGACAAAGCGGGTCTGAAAATGGATGGATGGATACATAGAGTGCTGCAGCTGTAAAATGTTTACTGGAATGAGACGTGTATTTATCTATGACTTTTTGTTTATTTTTGTCTTTTTATCTAAGCCTACACAACACTGATGTAATTAACATAATATGTACTGTACTGCTGTATACTCCTTATGTAACAATGTAGAAGATCTTGGTGGGTTGAAGAGATAGTGGCATTGTTGCCATCTTGGGGGGCTGTTAGGGGGAAATGCTCATCAGAATCAGAAAGGGTTTTATTCACCAGGTACAGTTTAGAACAGTGTAAAGAATTTAACTTGGTAATTGCAGCGGGAAAAAAAACTTCGGCTGCCATTTTTGGCCCCATCATGTTTAGACAAGATGTGGGATAAGAACAGGAGGAGAGGGAGGAGGTGAGGGCAAAGAGGCAGTTCTTAGACTGAATTCCCTATGGGGAGTGCTGTTTAACACTAGGCAAAAACCACCTCGACACAAGACAAAAAGAAAACAGTCACACAGTCACGAAACATAGCACATGGACAAATATGGGTGGGCGATGGATCTGGGGGTGGGGTGTCAGGGACGGGGGATAGGCAAAGAGGGGGAAAGAAAATCCAGCTGCTGGGGGGCATGTGCGTGCAGCCTCTGGGCGCTTCTCCACACTTCCCTGAGCTGGTGGGGAGGAGGGGCGGGAGGATCTGTAAACATCCATGGTGAGATTGAGACACAACCTTGGGCAGCGTGTGGGGTGGAGGCCAAAGGGTGATAACGCTGGTGTAGCATTAGCATGGAGTGCTAACTGCTGATTTGGTGTGTAAACAATGGGGCCGTGGCTCCGAGCAGTGACTCCCGACACAATCGCAAAAATTGCATACACAAGCAGCAGAAAAAAGTGGTGCAGTTTTCATTTACATATACATTATGACAATAAAGTATAATATATATTATATATTAAACTGCAGTGTTTGTTTTAGCTGTAAGATAGTTTGAGAGGGAGGAGCTCACATTCTTATACGGTAGGAGGAGAGATAATTGTTAGGAGGAGGAGTTTCCTGTAGGTGACATCAGGTACCAGGGAAAATCCAACTGGCCAGTTTGGAGCTGACTTTTTACAAAATGTGGAATAACAAGGAGGAAAGAAACAACTACTTCAACTTTGGCCCTCAGAATGAGGCTAAAGAGATGTATATCACTGTAGGAAAACCATTATGAAGTGATTTTTTTCATCATACCTCCCCTGTATATGTTGTATTAGGTGATTCTGCTCTCAAACATGGATTTAGCAACAATCCTATACATATCTAGAAAAAAAATCTGTTATTTATATAACACCTAAAATTACGTCTTCTGACCGAAACTTAGCTCAAACCACAGACTTTATTTGTTATGAAGAACAGCGCTTTCATCCCAGTACAATGCATAATGGAGCTTCCAGTATAGTACAATTTGTAACAATAAATTAAAAAAAAAAAATATGTAAAAGATTGAATTTCAATTATCCAACGTGTGGTTGAAAACATTTCAACTTTTGGTTCAATTTGTCAGAGTGCTCTACTTTAATTGCCCTTTAATATTCCCTTCTGTTCCATCTAGGGTTTGTAGCAGCAGCTCCTCATCATGCTTGACCATGAATGTGCATGTGTGAGAACATCTGCACGTGCAGCTACTCGCCGTGTCCGTATCTAAATTAAATTGTCTTTATCTCCTCTAGAAGGAAAAAAAATGCAAGAGGAAGGATGGTAGGGCTACGGGAGTGGGGGTGAAAATTAATTTGTTAGATCAAAAAAATATTTAATTTTGCTGCACATCAAACAAACTTTCTCTGCACACAGGGTGTACGAAGGCTGGCCCGCCTTTCTCCTTCTTCTCCCTTTTCTTTTTCTTTATCTGCTTCTTCCTTTTTTCTCTAATTAAAAAACATCCTATTATTACAGCAGATGAGAGGGAAACATCTATTCAAAATAGACAGTTGTACCGAACTACCACTAATCTTTTGGTAATTATTTTTTAATTGAATCTTTTGAACACAAAAGCCCTGAGCAGATGCTTTGATTACTGCAATCCCACATTGCTTGCCATGTCATGTATACGAGATGACGCTCGCCTCGCAACGAGCAAATAGCAGAACAACATGGAAATTAAATGGAGGGAGGCTGGGGAACAAAGAGGAAAGCTGGATGGAACAGGACTAGGACTGTAAAGATGTAAAGTTATCTATAGATGAACAGCTCAGCAGCTCTTCAGATGAATGTTTGCACACAGAATCCTTGCTGCTAATGGTCACTCTATTTATACTGGTTTTTGCTACCTTTCCTTTTCCATCTCCCCTTCAACTCGCAATCTGGATGCCAAGTTCTTCAACAACTATGGAGCGCTGATTCCAAGCACATAATGACCAGACTTACGGAGATGTTTGGTCGCTGCTTAACTTTGGTGAAAAAACCAACCAAGCAAAACTTTCCTAAATTTCACATTCCTAAAAGGACTTTGTGAACACCGTATTACCACTTAGCTCCCATTTCACTGACATTTGATATGCTCCCATGTCTGAGTAAGGGATTCGAGATGATGTGTATAAAATTATCCTTGTGAGATGCCTCAGAAGTGCTTAAAAGATATGTAGAGGCAAATGTAAAGTGGGGCTTAAGGAGCAGGCAAATAGAAGCGTTGCACAGCAAAATTCATCTTTAGCTTAGCTTTATGCAACACCATATTGACTCATATTCACATGGATCGCCCATCAGAGCTTGTCAAAGCAGACTAAATCATATTACTTCTATATTGTACGTGTGTGAGAATGGATGGAGGGTTTCCTATTGCTTGTGTGTGAGTGATGGGTGTGTGTGTGTGATTTCTGGCACCATATTCATTAAACCTCTTCCAGTAAGCAATGAGTCGTTGTGCTTGCATGTGACCATCACCATTTAATAAGTTATATTGTTAAAAAAAAAAAAAAGTGGTGAGATGTGCAGAAAAGATCAAGACAAAACACTACCTATTTGTTGAGAAAATTCCATCCATTCATTTCATTTTCTAACCCGCTTGCTCCTCTTTCAGGGTTGTTGGGTCAAGAAACCTCATATTTCTATTGGGACTCTTGACATGGTAGGTTTGTCTGGCAGAGCATGTGAGTATCACACTCCTCAAGCAGGGGCCCCATCTTTCTACCAGGAGTCAGTCTCCAGCACAAACAGGATCAGAAAGTCTGGCCATGTATGTCAGGAAAGCACTCACCCCCGGAACTACAGAGACCCAGTAGCCCCAAGAGGGGTTCACCCCTCCCTTCCCAGTATCCAGCAGATTCCACTGGACTTGCCGGGGCCTGGGGCTCACTGAGACAGTTGAGGTCTGACAACAGAAGCATCCACACAACTTTGATTCACTGTAGAAATAATATAGGATATTATAAATATACTTTGCAGTACGTCACTAAAACAGATTGAAAGTATTCTCTGAGGTAAGCAATAACCACAAAAAACACATAAATGCAATAATAAATAATATTTATCACACATAATTGATTAAATAACACAATTACACAGTAAATTTGCAGATCGACAAATGGTATGGATGTGCATGGAGCCTCTTCATATGCCATGATGTGTTTTGGACTACTCGGTGGTCATGTCTTTAGTATTGAAGCCAAATTATCATACGGGGGGAATATATCCTTCTTTATTTATTTATTTATTTATTTATTTTATCTATTCGTTTATTTGACAGGAGCCATGTAAAACAAAATTGCCAGAGTTACTGTAAAAGTTGTTATCTTGATGTATTGTTGTAGTTTTTTTTTTTTTTTACTTTTGTCCAACATCCGTGAGATATGCTTGTCAGCCCAGATGTCGATGTGTGCCTTCACCAACTTGTTGCTTCAAGTTTGTCCACTCATCATTTCAAGCCTGAAATGAAAACTCTGTTCCTGTTTTGTATGGGTGACCACCCATAATGCACCCATAATCAGTGGTTCAACCCCCAAAATAAAGGTTCCAGAGACCAGGGACCCCCACTGTACCTGAAGGTGGTTGAACACAGACATGAACATTAAAGAACAGTCATAAGACAGGGCCATCAATAAGGGGGAATAAATGGGAGAGCGAGTTCATTTTAGTATAAAAAAATTTGTGTACAAATAGTGCAAGAAAGAGTTTGTGGATCACCAGAGCTCTTCTAGCCTCCAGCAAAGCTTTTCCACCTCAATGCTAACTATGTAGCAGCTAGGATGGACAGCAGCTAGGATGGACAGCAGTTCTTCGGACGGTATACTAGACCGAGCAGACAGAGTGACCCATACAGACCACACTGGACAACATGACAGGGTTCAGAGCCAAAACAAATAATTGTGTTGCTCAGAAAATTGTTCTGTTAATGATGTGCTAACTTATAGCACTACATAGGAACCTGATGTTTTATTTCATTTGTATTATTTGGAGTTAATATTCCCTGATGGTCTAAACTAAAGGTGTCAGCAACCCTTTATAGTCTCACATACTGAGAAATGGAAATGTTTTACAGTTTTTTTGGATTGCTTAAACACGATTTTCAAAACACTACACACAATTAGTACAACCACACTCCCAATTAGCAAAACACTACAGATCCTTTGCATAATTAAACACTCTAAAAACACTGTAAAAACTATACACTTTTTTTTAAAAACCACACTTTGTTACCACATGAAACACGTTTCACATTACTGTACTCTGTTTGCACGAGTTACACTCTGCTGTGATAAACCTAAAACACTATTAGCACTTCTACTTCCCTATGATTAGAGTAGGCTACTATCAACAAAGTACAAATATAATGTAAATTCACCAAACACTACACAAGACCAATGTTGCAGACTGAAGAAACTCATTTATTTCTCAACGCGCCCAAAATGTTGACATGGAGGTTCATAATACTGAAACAAAATGTGAGAAAAAAAAAAAAAAAAAATGAGACATCGTCTCTTCGTCTAGCTGGATCTGACCAGAGAATTTCATCTACATCGCAGGCAATGTCGTCATTAGCAAAACACCTTGGAAAGAAACGTCTTGAATGACAAATCCACCCTTGCATTGCTGCTACCTCCATCTGGTCACAGGCCTCCTCCATGGATTGGATGAGGGGAACCTCAGCCTGGAAACGGAGGTCATATACCTTCCACCGCCAAGCTGAGAAAAACTCTTCTATAGGGTTGAGGAATGGAGAGTATGGTGGAAGATATAAGACGGTGAAATGTGGATGTTGCTGAAACCAGTTCTGAACCAGAGCGGTGGAAAGACACATTGTCCCAGACAACAATGTATTGCATATGATCGATTTACTGCTGTTATGTTGTGCAATTTGTCCAAGAATGTAAGTATGAGTGCTGTGTTGTACGGGCCCATATGGGCATGGCGGTGGAGGACCCCATTCTGTGTATTGGCTGCACAGAGTGTTATATTACCTCCACGTTGCCCTGAGACATTGACTATAGCCCTGTGGCCAATGATGTTTCTGCCCCTCCTTTGTGTTCTCATCAGGTTGAACCCAGCCTCATCTGCGTACATGAACTCATGCTGGATCTCCTCTCCATCCATTTGTAGAACTCTCTGAAGAACAGTATCAGGCAAAATTGTGTAGTTCAGTGTCGATCTAGTATATATATATTACAGTACAGTAAAAGATTATGAGACAGTATGCATGATCACACTGCTAAAGTGAATACATACCTCTGCATAATCATGCCGCAGTCGTTTCACCCTTTTTGGTATTGCGCTCGAAAGGCACTCGATAAATTTGCTTCATTTGAATATGGTTCTTTTTTAGGATGCGTGCCAGTGTTGATGTCGAGACCTGATGGATATTGTTGAATATGACGTGGTTATTGACAATGTTAGCTTGGAGCTGATTGAGTGTTATTGCATTGTTGGCCAAAACCATGTTTACGATCTCCCTCTCTTGCTGTTCTGTGAACATGGGAGTCCTTCCCCCTTGTCGTTCCCGACCCTCAATCCTATGTGGAAAAAAAAAAGAAGAGTATACAGTACAAGTAAATTCACAGGAAAAGGTAACAGACATGCTGATAGTGCATAGATTACAGTACAGTACAGTAAGGAAGTGACTTCATGATAGATTTTTGTGTGCAATGTATGTTAAGTGTGTAAAGTTTTGCAACAAGTGTGAGGTTGACAATGTGCTTATAGTTGTGCAAATATGGGCTGATGTTTTGCTTCTTGAGTGTAAGGTTTTGCTATTAGTGTACTACTTTTAATTTTAGTGTGGAAGCAATCCAAAAAAACTGTAAGACTGAAGTCTGTTAAAAACAATAAATGACTTTATGAAGCCACTTTGCTATATATAATTCTTTAGATCTGCCACAATAATGTAATTTAAATGAAAACACTTTATGGTGTGGGTGTTTCTCAGCAATGTTTAGGTGAGAATAAATGGTAAATGGTAAATGGACTTGATTTTAAATAGCACTTTATCCCCACACTGAAGCAGTCTCAAAGCGCTTTACATATCAGCTCATTCACCCATTCACACACCAGTGGGACAGGACTGCCATGCAAGGCGCTAGTCGACCACTGGGAGCAACTTAGGGTTCAGTGTCTTGCCCAAGGACACTTCGACACATAGTCAGGTACTGGAATCGAACCCCCAACCTCTCGATCAGAAGACGACCCACTACCACCTGAGCCACGGTCGTGATTAGTTAGATTAAAGGTACACAGTGGACTTTTTGACCTAAAGAGTTGACCCGAGTTATTTTAAATGATTCCTCAGGCCAATATACAACGCTTGACAGTATTCATGCTCCGAGCGGGGCTTCCCTCTCGAAATACCGACTATATAAGTAAGGAGACAGCCGTCGTTGTCGGCCCCCTTCGCCGGAGGTTGGAGGGGACAGGCGACCCGGCGTGCGCGGCGACCCTCGACGAAGGGGGCCGACGACTGCGGCCAGGCCAGATAGTGGGGGGGGAACGCCCTGAGAGCCAATCCTTATTCCAAAGTTACAGGTCATCTACTGTCTGCATACACAATCAAAAGACAACCTCTGGCCTGACTGACTGGTTGTTATTTTTTGCTACAGTGCTGCAGCGCTTGTGGCCACTAGAGGCGCTTGCAGGAAAGTTACAGTGGCCAAAACTTACACAGTGTGCCTTTAATTAATCACAAAGCATAATTAATTATTCACACAATATTTTTTACCTGACAGCACTTGTCATCTTATAGATGCAAGTCATTGTTTTAATCATAAATAAAATGGTATAAAAGTGGCAAAAAATGGTGAAAAAGGAGATGAAATGGGATAAAAGTTACAAATTAGACTGGGCAAAAACAGGTTGAAAGTATCAACAATGGCTTAAAAGTGGCAGAAAAAAGTAGAAACAATTAGTTTAAGCTGGCAAATAATGGACACGACAAATTGTGAATGTGGTTAAATTGGCAAAAAAAAAAAACAAAAAAAACCAACATAAAATATGGTGAAAATAGGTTAAAAGCGACAATAATGGGTCAACATATGTTACATTAGGTGGGAATGTCGTTTCTAAAGGGTTTATAAGTGCCGAGAATGTCTTGGAAGTTAAAAAAAAGTGCAGAGAAGGCATTGACATTTGATGTGAATGAATTAAAAGGAGCAAAAATATGGCAAAGGGCAATCTTTTTTATTTTTTATTTTTATTTTTATTTTATTTTTACAGCACACTTGAATTGTTCTAGATTTCGACTGAAAACTCACTGAGACCAGGGGAACAATTGCAATTCATTTAAATATATACTCTTTTTCTCTATATTTTATTATTTTTTCCAAATTAAAACACATCACACAGTCTTAAACAACTGTATCTGTATCACGTCTGTTCTTTAAAATCTCCACCGGCTCCCCATTCCTCAACGCATCAAATTCAAACTCCGAAGCCCTTCATAAAAATAATAATAATAATAATAATAATAATAATAATAATAATAATAATAATAATAATAATAATAATAATAATAATAATAATAATAAAATGCAGCATAAAAAAGACAAAATAATACAGTATAAAAATCTGGTGCATTTTGTTAACCTGGTCTATTTTATTTATTTATTAGTTTATTTAACAGGACAGTGTACATTCATATCAATACAGAAAATATACCAGATTCAGCCAAAAGGTATTTTTTCATCTGTAGTCATTGAACAGGATTTTCAATTGTCACCCTAAAAGAATACTAATAACTACTAAAAATGTTGATGATTGCCAGAAATTAGTGTTTGAGTGAATATGAATTTTTGACTGTCTGTGTGTGTTGCCCAGCAATGGACTGGTGCCCTGTCCATGGTGTACCCTCACCTATCACCCAGTGAGAGCTGGAGACAGTCACCAGCAGATGCCTGCAACCCTGAAAAAAGGAGCAAGCTTAGCATGTTAGAAAATTAATGGATGGATTTCAATCTACATTTTTCTCGGAATGCTTTTTCCATGACAGTAACATGAACTTGTGTGCAACAATGAAACTAATAACCAGGATAGCAAGAATATATTCCTATTCTTTTTATTAAATATTGAGCACTGTCAGTACTTTTGTCAAGTGTTGCCCTTTAAATCTGCCTATTAAATTTACCATGAAGCTTTGCGTAACATGTTTGATAAGGGGGGGGGGGGGGGGGTTAACCACAACAGCATGGTGGGCGGTAGGAGGTAGAAATGACGGTCCACTATAGTTTGTCTCCAAACTCTCATTATCCTGGCTGCTGTGTCCTTGGGAAAGACAATTTGTCCACATTGACTTAAATGAATGTAAAATAATGAATGAAGGCATTTATTTATGTTTTTTTTTTTTTTTAAAGCTACATTATTCCTCCACATTTTTTTCCTACTCTGTAACATTGTAGTAGATGTATTGTGCTACATCAGCATTGAAGTGCTGAATAATTAAGATATTTTTTTGACAAGTAGATTGCATGCCAACATACACATACATGCACTTTAGAGATTGGATAAATCATGCATCTCTATTACAACCATAAAGTCAATATTCTGAACGACAAACTCTGGCTAATGATAACATAAGGTGAAGAACCGACTACAGATAAATTATGATGGGAGAGAAGGATGGTGCTGGGATGTGGGATGGTGAGGGTCGAAGGAGGGGGGCACGGGAGGGGGGGACCGTGTGCAAGTGAGGACCGACTGTGAGAATGAGAGATCAACAATGCCATAAATAACCTTGGGAGAAGTCACCTATCCTCCCTCAGGCGACAACTCGTCAGTGAAATGAATGGGTTGTCACTGTCGTCTTTGTGCCCATGGCTGAGGGCACTGAAGCTGGCACTGCACACGAATAGGAAAAAGGTTTTCTTCCTTTTTTTAATGTCTTTTGCTTCCCTTTCACTAACAGCTCCTCCATCGCCATGGACGCAAACATGTGCTCAAAGGTTTAAAAAACACTCTTTGAAAGCTTGCATCCACTTAAGCAAAGCCGACACGCTGAAGCAAGAAGAGGAGTTGATGTGCACAAGAATGTGGCAGCTCGTGCACGCTCCAAACCCACTCATTCACCACTCTCTCTCTTCTCAATCTTTGTCTGACTTGGTGTCTTGATATATCTCTATTTCTCTCTTTCTAGACACCAGGTATGTTGTTGAATTTCATTCCTGCAGCATTTAATACTCCTCTATCTCTCTCTCTCTCACTCTCTCTCTCTCACACACACACACACACACACACACACACACACACACACACACACACACACACACACACACACACACACACACACACACACACACCCACACACACACACACACCAGCGCTATAATTACTTAACTAAAAATTTGCTGCACAAGCTTTGTTTCTTGTGAAATAAAAGCAGATGTTGTGTTTTTTGTGCTTATGATTATCTTATTTTTTAAATTCTATTTCTAAAGCTATTTTTAAGAATATGGCTATTTTTTCTCTCTCAATGGGTGCTCACAATAAAAATCCTAAAGTGTGTCTTTTAACATGACCTTCGCCTCTGTTTGGTAAGAGTACATCTTAGTTTAGTTTATTTGAACAATTCACATTCAAAATTTTTACAAAACATAAAATACGTCATGAGACAGTAAAGGAGTCAGCTGAAGTAAGAAAGCCTCTACCCCAAATTCAATTATTATTACAAAGAAAAAAAATACCAACATCAACAAGAGAAAATCATTTTAGTACATTTTGACATCACACACAATTATCACAATCTACACACAATGATACAATATATTGGCGTCTATGATATAGCATTTGTATTATTCCCAAACTAGTGCAGTGTCCGTAGGAAATATATATTGCTTTTGAAAAGTGGGAGTGTAAGTAGCTTTTTTCATGGATGGCCAAATTTGGTTGTGTTTGTTTAGTATAGAACCAATGTTCTAATGTTCTCACTGATGACATCATCACTGAGCCCGTTGACTCAGGAGGTGGGACGTGGGGCATCCAAACAAATACGACGTTGCACACCGTTGAATAAAGCAGCAGCCATGTTGAAACTTTCAGGTCAGTCTGATCCCGATGCGCAGAGATACTTGAGACGGAGAGAGCAGAGAATCCTTACTTTCATAGATATATTACAGGTAGGGTTGGGTACCAAAATGCTTCCAAAATGCTTCCAATGTAAACTGTAGTAACCAGACTGAATAATAACGAACATTTCGGTGCCTCATTTCACAGATGATGACAACAGTCTTTCCTCTTCGGGTCAGTCTAGTAATTTAATGCGAGCTAATGGCAAGCTAGCAAACAGCGTTGTGATTCAATGTGTGACAATAACATATGAGCTATGTCAATACTTCAACTCAGTGTCCACTGACTTTGTGTTTAATATTAAGCTCATAACAAGTCGTGTTTGTAAACAAAACGTTCAACTTAAGCTTTAACACCAGATTTAAAAGGCACAGTTTTAGATTTACACAGTAATGCAACAGATTGGCTAGCTCAGGGGTTTACTGCAACCTGCGGCTCAGGAGCCTCATGTGGCTCTTTGACTCTTTTGCAATGACTTCCTATAGCTTAAAAAAAAAAAAAAAAATTGAATTAAAGAATTACTTTTTCTTTTTTTTACAAAGGCTACTAATGACTATTGACAAATAAAATAATGATTACAATATTTATCTTCAGTATAATATAGTTTAATACAATATTGTTTATCACATAAAAATTTTTGTTTATTTATTATTTCTATATATATATATATATATACTTGCATATATATAAATATATTATTAAAGGTAATACTGAGTTCAATTTGTCCCTGAAAATAAAAGGATATTGTTTTTTGACAAAGTGTGTCCGGTTAAATTTTTTTTTTAGTACCGGTTTAAGCACCAGAACCGTTAAAAAACATACAGAGTAGGCACCGGTATCGGATAAAACCCAATCAATACCAAACCCTAATTCCAGAGTTCCCTACAGTTTAAAAAAAGAGCTATGGTCCAATGTTATTTGCCTGTTTCTCCAAACACTTCTCTTATAATATATTTTGAATATCTGTAGACCAGTGGCACTTTTCATTTAACTGTTTCATTTTGACACCTTTTCATGTGATACATTGATTTTTAAGAGTAGTACTGTACCTTCAGATTAAGTGATCCCCTTAGGTAGTATCTCCCCTATCTATTAGCAAACTTTTGTTGAATGTTTATTGGAAGTTGGTTATTTCTGGCCTTATTTATGAATAACAGAGATTTCATTTTATCAAGTCATCAAGTATTAGTGATATATTTTAGAAACAGTGAGTTGGTATGGTCCCCATAGCCTACGTTGTGAACAACTTGAATGGCCTTTTTTGAAGTCTATATAAGATTTGCAGATGACAGCTATAAGATAAATTAAAAGCAAGGGATCTTTAGCCAGTTCAAAGCTAAATAATACATAAACTGGTAACAAATGATGTATTGGATCCTTTCAACCATCTGTTTCAGCCTCTTAAACTGTATTGAGTTACTTAGTGCTCCAAGCCTACTTAACTAAGGGACAGTTAGTCCTGAAACCAGTATTAAAAGACCCAGGGGTGGATTCACTAAAAGTTTAGGGTTATTAAAACATGTGCAAACATCACTCCATGTGCAAACTCCAGGGAATCAGGACTGTGTGTCACAATGCTCCCACAATCCATTTAGCGTGTTTCCCTCTGATGAATATGTATAGTAGGCGGATCTCATAAGGGGTGCAAAAAAATGGGAGGACATACAAATAAATTAAAGCAGTGGGTGCAATGCAATTCACAAAACCTGGAACTGTTTGCAGTATTTGTTTTAGCACTGGAAAATAGTACGACTGACAAGCAGGTGCAAACACACGCAGAGATGAGCTGCAGTAAATGTTGATTACAAAACATAGATTCAAAATTCAAAGTGTTAATTATCAAGTGCACCATAAAGAAACATGTTTCCCTGCACAATGAAATCTCTCCCCCCCTTAAAAAAAAAACACAAAAAAAAAGGAGAGATGAAAAAAAAATGCTCCAGTTAACCTTTATAGTATAAGAAAATAATTTAAATGAAACAAGAGTCAATATTTAACAGCCACTGAATAGGAAAATGCAAAGTAACGTGTTATGCAGTGATGGAAGGAGTCATTTACGCATATGAGAGTGTGGTGACCTAGCGCTACTCAGGAGCTCAGACCTGCTGGATGATGGTCAGTTGATCATCTTCTAGTGATGCAGACTGATTGACAGACTGTGTTGCTCTATTAATCAATTGCAGATCAATTGGAAGGTTTCTGTCTATTTTTCATGAACTGATCAGCGCAAAGTTACAGGACCTAAAAGAGCAGTCATATTAAATTAGGGGGGACAACTATCATTAGCTTTTGAAGTTGTTGTTTAAAAAAAACAACAAAAAAAAAAAACATTTTTTTCTTTATTTAGTTTTCTACAGTATGAAATGTTTGTGCAGCAGACAGAGAAGTCCATCTGCCTCCAAATTAACTTCTTCAAATGTCATTGAGTGCTTCTGTGAACACGTCTCCACATTGAACAAGCAAAACACTCATTTAAATAGGGGCGGTCTCCACCACTTCTGCATGTGCACTAATCATTGCTGCAATCTTAGTAAATTCCTCGCAGCAGGTGAGGAAACTTCGTCACCAAAGGATTTAGGGAAGCAACTGGTTAACCACCCTTTATGTCAGATCTTAATGAATCCGCCCCCAAGACTCACCTTTACAATTCGGCAAATTTAGACCCATAGCCTAATAAAGCTGTTTTTGTCAGAGAAATTCTTAAAAAATCCCTCATTGCAATCACTAATAAAGGTTAAAGTCACAGGCACCATTTATGGAAAAATAGCTGTACAATGCATATGAATTTCCTGCAGGGCCTGAGTGACTTCATAAGTTGAATAATCTGAGAAAGATCTCCATTAAACCTTGCACTTACATCTTAACCCCAAAACCCAATATTTTACCAAAATGGCTCTGTTGTGTGTGTGAGGGTTGCTGTCTGTCAAGTTTATTCACATTGAAAAATGCCTGGGTGTTTCGTATAGCAACCCCTCCCTCTCCGACATCAAACCCTCTCCTAAAGTGGTGTTCCACACATGTAACAGGACTACTTACATCTCAAAATGGAAGCTAAATGCAAACAGGCATAACCTAGGAGAGCCAAATCTTACACTTTTCTTCCCAATGCTACACAGACACACATTACCCCTACCTACTCCATCTGGAAGAAGGTTTGGGGGGGCTTTTTCTTGATATTTCACACTGCATAGTGTTGTACATGGATAAGAATTAAGCAAAGAAACAGGGGAAAAAAGGACAAAACCAGGAAGAGAAGGAGAGAAAAATGAAAAGTGAGGACATAGCTAGGGGGTTTCCATTATACATTTTGCATAGACGTCGGCTGTAATTTGCCTTTGATCTCAGTCCCAAGATGACTCACTGAAGCCATCTTCCACAGCCAATTATGAGTGTTAGGGGGAGGGGTGCATATAAAGAGATGGGGAGGAAGGAAAGGAGTAGGCGTAAGACTGGTGAAGAAGAGAGAAATAGGAGGAGAATGAGTGTGAGGCGGAGGCGACCACAGAGCCTGAGTGTCAGAGACGAAGGCCTAATGTCTTCACTACTGCATACTGGATGGAAGGCAGATTGGATGCTCCTGGACACAATTAGATACATAAACACAGTCCAGTCAGATTGTCAGCTAGGACTAACGATCAATATTGAATCTGTACAACTTAACTTTTTTTTCTTTTTTTTTACCATGTCTGCGCCTGCTGTGGAAGGTCTGCTATGTATTATTATTACACATGAAACAAATACATTTATTTTATTGCATATTTACAACCATCACTAGCCCACTCTAAGAAAGGGTAAGAAAACCTTTATTAGAGGGAAAATATAAAAAGACACGGCAGTGTTACACCTTGGTGAGGGTGAAAGGAACAGGGAAGAGGGAGTTAGGGTGGGGCAATTGCACGAGTTGTTTTGTTGTGCTGAAAATGTAACATTGTGCTATTATTGTGCAAATTGTTTTGTGGGGGGTAATCTATTGAACCAGTCTGGTGACAAATGTGAAGAAAGTGACACCTAAAACTGATATTTGGATCAACATATCTAAGGTTAAGCCCTATACGAGCTCATCCCACAGCACCAAGGCATGCCAGTGCATCCACAACCGATATGCCTTCAAGAGCCACTATTGCAAACCCAGGCACCGCCCCAGGCCCACAAGACCAGCCAGGCCGGCAGCCCCAACGGAAGCTAAGGAGACCCAGGCTACCCCACCAAGGCCAAGTGACCCTCTCCCCAGACGCCCCAGAGACCCCAGCCCGAAAAGAGGCATCCGCCTCTAAACATACACCCGAAGAAGTACAACAAGACTTTTTTACTATATGTCAATAGATATATACCTTTTAATTTATTGTTTGTATGTGTTTCTTTTCACTAAATATACGTTTTTGAACTGTTCTGCTAAACCTTTGGGATATAATGTATACTTAAGTAAAATACTATTAAATAAATAAGGATTGAATACAAATGCACACATTACAGTAGAAAAAAATAAAATAAGATAAATATTTACAATACAAATATACAAATGTACAAATCTAATACAGATATAAAGAAAAAATCAAAGCTGTCAGATTTATTTGTGATAACACTTGCCTATATAATGTCTAGGTCATTTTTAATTGTTTTTTTTAACTTTATATAAAAGTTCCGCAGAAGGTTTAAGATCATGTTTGGTGTCTTGATAGTTGCCATAACATGGTTTATTTTGCAATTGTTAAATTGTGCATCGTTCTATTCTGCCCGTGGCCCAGCATTAGTCCATTGAGTCAGTGCTGTTCTAATGTAGCATCATCTTTATTTGATGCCTTGTTAGATGGAGTTCTGAAGTCGACTGATATATGAGGAAAATATGAGGAAATACAGAGAGTTGGTTGTGAACACTGCTTTGTATAAACATGTTTCCTGGGTCCTCAACTGTACGAATATAATAACACAGTAAAACAGTAAATGGGTTTTAGTTGTTTAGGGGGTAAGGGAGACTATTGGAGAACTGAATAGATTTATAAGCATTATATATTTCTCACACTTCCTCTTCTTTAGGTTTAGTTATTAAGTTTATTTTTCTATTTGATTTTGATGGATTAGAAAAATAATAACGATGGACATTAAAACTGAAGAAACTAAACTTAGAAAAAAAATGCCGAAACATAAAGCAACATGTACATGCATATTTTGTTTCAATCATACATATCTTATATAGTCATTTTTTTTTTGTTGTTTTTTTAATCTTAACCTACAATTAACCAGGAATTTACATTGCGTTGAAACATCTCTATTTTAAAGTCTTGGGCCAAAATGTACAAACAAACCTAAGTCAAATGTACAAACACTATTGATATTAACAAAAAATGTGTTTAAATGAGGAACAATGAATATCCATAAAAAATAACAACAGACAAAAATTACAAGTTGCTGTGGTCTGTGGCCTGATTAGTGCTTAATTTTAAGTAAAGTATGTACAATACATATTAGATCTGGACAATAACTTGAAAAACTCCTTTATTCTTTAAGTGTTAAAGAATATTTCGTAGTCATGAACTGATCATTTGCAACATTAAGAGTGGATTTTTTATCCAAAGTTGAACAATGGAAAATATCTCAGAGGATCAAATTGTCATGAAGAAAAAAGACATAAAAGTAATTAACAGACTCATCTGCCTGTGAAAGAAAGGAGAGCAGAGTTTCTCATTTTTTTTCTTTATACAAAACAATTGTTCCTCTTGACAGTTATTGATATCTTTTTTTTTCATTAATGAGCTATGCTAGAACAGACATACCATTCCCACTTACAGTTTTGGACATTTTATGCCACTTTTATCATCAGTCCAAATTGATTCATACACTCAGTAACTTAACATTCATTTGTCTGCATTGTGTGCTATAAAGTGTCTGCAGAGTTTTGAGAGAAAAAAAGATGTAAGGATAAGAATACAATGTACAAAAATTGAGGATAACGCGGACGTCAAACCTACCACACTCAGATTGGCTCCCTATTGGCCAAGGCATACAGGAAGCACTACTTAAACCGTGACAGCTGACTCATACCCCCTCAGCAAGCATCTCACAACCCACCTCCACCCCAACTTCTCCAGGTCAGTATGTGTCCAACCAGCTGCGTGTCATTGTGTTGTCATTAACATCTGCTCTGCACTGTTCCAGGGGATTTATGCTAACCGCTCTCCTTGCTTTAGCCTTTAGCTAGGGCTCATAGAAGGTCAGGGAGGAGTGCGCTCCCGGCCTCCCGCTTTCCCCGTAAGCACGCGAAAGTGCAAGAAGGACCCAAAACAGACCCATATTCTGCCTAATATAAGACTGCATGCACATCAATGTAACACGCTTGAAGGCACTAGATAAAATTAAATGCATTATTATTGTACATAAATCATTCTTGTTGACTAAAGCGGTTCTGACTAAACATGGTTTCTGATTTTTCACGGTCTAGATTTTGGGTTTTTGATCATGAATGACTTGTAATTTTGGTTGATTTGCATAATGTCTTGTTTTGGTTTTGATAGAGATGCTTTGGCCAATTGGGATTTTGATCAACCAATTACCATAAAAACAGAAAGCTATTTATGCATTGGTAAAATTGTCTCCCCAGTCAGATATTTTTTTCCTCCTTGTGATACAACTACACAATATCTGGCATTGTTTCCATTTCTGGGTGGATCATGAAATATGTACTTAGAAATTGGTATTGGCTATTCATTTTACTGATCAATTATCTAATTGGAAACCTTAATTGAAACACCTTTAGGCTTTAGATTAGCACCTTTCTCAATGAGTTCTTCAGGTCTTCAATTTTAAATGTAACATTGTATTTCTGTTTTGTGATCTTACACCTTCAATCTCCTGAACTCCACCACCTCCACAGAATCAGATCAGATACAAAATCGTGAAAGCAGCATTCAATTATATTTGTAATTGCATAATTTCTAATTAATTATAATTATGGCATAATTATAATTGTAATTGTAATTTTAAAAGATCTGTTGCTGTCATAATGGTAATTGTAATTGAGTTCTGAAGTTTTAATTGCAGTTGCTATAACAATTCTATAAAATCTGTAAATTATAATTTAATGCAAACCTGGGGAACCATGTTACACATCGATAACAATTATTAAGATATATTTCATATCAAGCTTTCCCACAATTTACCATTTTAAAAATGATTAAAATCTACATTTTAATTAATTAATAAGCCTAACTAAAGGTAACCGATGGATAGGAAAGATAATAGATTGTTTTTATTTTACAGCTGATTTAGGACTTTTTATCATTAGAGAGAATAAACACAAGAGGAAGGTTAACTTTTATTAGTTTTTTTAATTCAGGCTCAGTAATTGAGAACATAATTGTAATTGACTTTCTGAAGATAAAAACCAATTGCATTGTAATTATAATTGGAGAAAATGCTGATAACTGTAATCGTAGGAGAAATATAATGGAACATGTGTAATTGAAAATGTAATTGTATCTGAAAAATGTAATTGACCACAACACTGCTTGAAAGCCAAAAAGTGAAAGAAACCAAAAAGATGAAATACTCAAAAATGTGTGTGTGTTTTTTTTTTTTTTAAGAATCCCAACCATAATATCTGCTGTAAACGAGTTATGGTGGTAGGAACAAATAACATTTTATAGTAATATTAATTAGAATACAATAATGTTTTGTCTTTGTTTATTTGGGCTACTGTGATTTTATCTGTCATTAGGACCATATTTCTAGTCTCAGTCAATGCAAATGCTTTTAATATAAAGGAGGTTTTCTTTCTCAAAAAGTCCCCAACTAAGCAGATGTTCTGTCCTACATCAACATCTCTGGAAAATGTACTGTTGGGTAATTTTGATCTTCGTTTCCTGTGTTTTGGTGTGGGTGGCAGAAATCGAGTATTTTTCCCATTAGTCCAGACGGCAAATATTGCTCCCCTATTATGCGGTGGCTTAATGGGAACATAACTATAGGTAGAACTTTGAAGTGATATTTCTTCAGCAATCCGAATCTTGAAGAGGATGCCAGAAAGAGAAAATATTTGTCAAATGGCACCGTCTACCTCTACGGTCCAAAACAGAAGGGTTATTTCTTATGAAGAGCAGATGCTAGGAGAGGCTAAGAGCCAACAAAAACAAGAGTTATGCACAATCAGTAAATACAACCACTAAAAATCTGTGTTTGGTGTCCTCATGTAGTCTGTTGTTTAAAATACACAATTTTTACCATGAATATTAACTTAACACTTAACACAGTTAGTTTGTGTTGTTGCAATTAGGTAGATTTGTTCCAAAAATACGTTTTTAGTGTCTTTTTCTTAAAGACTTATGTCAGGCCATTTGTCTGTCGGCCTTCTCCATCTCAGATTCAATTAGCATGCTGCTCCAATAATCTACACCCTCATCTCTCACGGCCCTGTCTGCTATCCCCGATGATGAAATGAATTACACTGTGTGTTGTCAGTGAGCTTTAATCATATTAGCTTCTGCTAAAATGACAGAACATTGTTCAAGGCCCCAGACAAAAGAAGACACATCTGAGGAACAATGGACCTTGGATCCCTCTCAGTGAAATACAATAATTCTAAATAGCGTCACATTGAGCGGCCTGTTGGATAGTGGCGGTAGAGAGAGTTTGACTGGCATTGGTACCTCCAATTGTAACAAAACAATTCAGACAGAAGTCAAAGCCACAGCTTTTTCTTTCTCCCTGAAAAAGGGTTAATTACTCTGGCCTTAAATCCTGTTGTAATAGAATAAACCTTATTAGTTTGAAATAGCAATTATTGTTTGCAATTGAAGAAATATTTTCACAGTGCGTCAATACAAATAATAGATCATCGTTGAATGAAGTGATTGAACGATTAATATATTAAAATTGAACACCGTTCTGTTTGAAGAGTGAATCTATAATTTTTCGTCTTAATGCTTGAAATTAATTTTATTAACATACATTCAAGATATCTCATTAACATATTCAAGCCAGTTTTGCATAGACACATTTTGTATTTATTTTTAAGCACATTTTTGTTTTTTTTCTTTATCTACTTTTTATTACAGTTTTTCAAGTTCAAGTTAGAATCTGGATCACCCCGGCGTTGAAATTGTATAATGATTTATCATAAACATGTTTATTTTTTACATGTGTTTGTAAATGTTTTATAAGTCTAACACACACACACACACACACACACAACTGGCTGTGGGAAAAACACTAAATGAAATGCTCAGTCCTTAATTCAGTCATTTCTATCAGTTAGTACCCTGCCCCCGTCATTTTTCATTGATGAAAGTGCTTAAGGGAGAGCAAAATTTAGCATATCTGTTTAAATGGTCCTAACAAGCCCCAGACAGCACAGCTTTAGTATTTAATAAATAATAAAAGAGGGGGAAAGTGTGATGTTGCTGGGAAAATAATTTGCCTCTTTTAGGCTGATGATGGCATGCACTTTATGCAAATTAGTGTCTTGGGACGACAAAATATCCCCTTATACATATGCAGACCTCATAAAAGAGGTTGGCAGAGAGAGAACTGAGGCCTGGACCTGCGTTAAAGACAAGCAGATGACTTCAGGGAGTTACATCAAGCAAGTCAGCATAAATATGAGATCTAGATAAAGCGGTAACTTATTTTTATAGATCAAGTAATAGTTAACAGTCCCTGATGGAATTCTTTAGTTTATTATAGCATTTATGACATGCTAAACCCATTTTTTGGTTTACAGTCTAATGCAGACTCAGGATATTCCTGGACTCAGGCCAAAAAAGCGGAGAAGATCGGATACTTGAATCACCTTGATTAGCTCAGTTTGTGTTCACAGCTCCATGTCGCATATCCATATCCACTCCATATAGCCTCTGATTCAGTAGCATGAGCTAGTCACTTGGAGGTGCTGTTACTGGAATAAAGCCTTCTCTCTGTGTAGAAACAAAACAAGAAGAAAACCATCTCATCTAATCGCCAAAGGAAGCGTGGAAGAGACAATTATGTCTTCTCAACCTGCTCTTTCACAACATTCAACAATTAAAGGTATCCTCCAATTTTTTGACAAGTTTGGCCTAAAATCTCTGACATGTACTTATTACCAGAGGTGGGAGACTGGAGTCATATGACTTGACTCGAGTCACAATTTTTGGCACTTGAGGCTTACTTGAATAATTCTCTGAAAAAACTTGACTTGACTTACAGCAGATTTGCTCCTTATGACTATAGACTTGACTCAAACTTGGTCCTGTGTTCAGGGGGACACCATTTAATGAGGAACGAATGCTGCACCCAGAGGCTGTGGAACAGATCTGGGCCCGTTATGCACGGGCCTAGGTGGATCTGTTCACCGTGGAATGCTGTTTTAATATGTTTTGATTTGATGTATGGCTAATATCTCCGTAATTACTGGGGCACCACCTGATACATTTTTTACATTATTAAATAAATAAGAAAACTACTGAAAAATCCTCAAGTAACAAGATTATAATAGTTTGGATTTAACTCTTAAGAGAACAAACAATATTGGGCTGAACACCTTTAAAACCAAGTAAACATATAATTGTTTTTTTTTTTTTTCTTATATTTTGACAATTGTACAAATTCTACTTTGTGAATATGTAAACCATGGGGGCAAGCATATTGCAGTTACACAGGATAATTATAGATGGAGAATATCCAGTTCAACAATTGGATTATTATTATTTTTTGATTATACATACTAAAATAATATTATGGACACTGGATTACTAACTTCTGACCCCTCCTGAGAGAGGAACATCAGCAAATTCTACTGTCTGAACGTTACAATATAAGAAATGCCCAGATATGTTCTAAGATCTTTTTTAGCTTGTTCATCTTGACCTAATTAGATGAATTTGAAACTGTGAATGTTTTTGTTTAGTTTACACTTTGATAGGGGGCAAGGCCAAAACATCACAACAACATAGCTACATGTAGGGCTCGCACAAGATGGGAAAAGTTTTGATTTATTTTCTGAGCACTGCACAGCCCCCTAGAGGTAGTTCATACTGTGCTTCATATTTTTGAGGCAAATCAAAAGTGAGTGCCTTGGGTAGAATGTGCACTATGACTAAATGACCTCCTTTTTATTTAGTAAACACCATATGGACAGTGTATATTCCTATTGCAAAGTTTTGTTCATTAAATTTCTCTTTATTAATTTATGTTTATTAATTGTATTATTATTTCAGTGTATTTTAAAGATTTTCCTAAAGTCAAGATATAATTTATCTATTACATTAAGGTTAATTTAGTTGCTTCTGTAACCCATAAGCTCTGTGTGTTGTACAATTTTGTAATTAACTAATTCACTGCAGTCCATTTTCAGAAGGGCTAAACCCCTCACTGCCAGCCAATGAAGAGCATTTTGACTGATTTTTAAAGACCCACAGAATATTTTGTACGATGACAATCTGAAACCAGATTCTGAAAGATTAAAAAGTCTCTACTTTCATCAGAATTTTTTGTTTTGTATTTAGCTTGTTTCGTTCTTCCGTAATCAGCAGTTGAATAGAGGCATGTTTCACACAAATCGCCAGTTTCAGACAAAAAGCTGAAAAAAACAGGCTTTTTTCTAAAAAAAACTTTTTAGTGACTTTGAAACTTTTTTTCTTGTTTTTGTGTCTCCTCAACATTGGTTTCCTTCTATAAACAATGAAAACAACATTGAGACCATGCTTTTGATGGGAAAATTATTATTATTTTATTATCTGGGTCAGAATTGAATGAATTTACTGTTTTTTGGCCTTGCTCCAAGTTTCTCCCTCTTCTAGAGACCCCAGCCGGAAAACACAATTGATGCATATATGCGTCATTGGCAGCAAGCATTTGGATTTGAAATGATGTATATATGCGTCAATGGCAGTGAGTGACTTAAATAAGTTATAAAAGTCCCACAGTTAAAATTTGTAAAACAAGCCTTCATGCGACTTAGCATGACTTAATCACTTAGTGATGACTTGACTTGACAAAGAACATGACTTGACCCTTACAATGGAATGACTTGACTTGACTTTGACTTGTAATGTTAAGACTTGGATTTGACTCGAGACTTGCATTTAGTGACTTACTCCCACCTCTGCTTATTATAAGATCCATGCCTAACAAAGCACATTAATTGCTAAAGTTAGTGAGTAATCACAGACTGTTGAAGGACTCGAACCCAAAAGGACTAACCCATTTCCCAGGGTTTGAGTGACTGAAACAGTCTGTGATTACTCGCTAACTTCAGATCATCTAATACATTTCTAAGACTGTAGGCCAAATTTGGGTCAGGGTTAACAGTGACACTTCATAGCGCACCTAAAGCCCACTAAACTTCCATTGGAAACAACCTGAGTCTATACAAAACAATGGCCATGGTTACATATTGTTTTTTATTCCGGAATTAGTTATTCTAAATGTATTTATTTGGAATTAAAGTGTTCTGCTTTGTGTTTAAAGCAGAATTGAAGTTTACATGGAAAACTGGTTTATTCTGTTTTATTCAATTCCAATTGGACAGGGGGAGAGCGAAACGTGTCACGTCTATCGGGATAAAAACACCCAACAAACTTTTCTTTTCGGCTCCAACAAAGAAGACCACTTGAGAACTGCTTTTATTTTTATTGTAGTTTTGAAGCTGCAGCTCGACAATAACACACGGATTCACTTGGCTCAACGGAGCAGAAGAGAGAGAGAGCAGCGGAAAAAGGAGACAGAATTCCGTACTTTGGTCGTTAAAAGCCAGCAGTTAATGCTACAGCTGTTCTACCTCCACTATACAGGACGTTGAGTAAAAAAATTATTTCATGCCCCGCAATGAACAATTAATCGTATTTGTCATATTCTTGCGATATAAAACACGATTTCGTAATCGCAATTTTTTTTGGGACCAACAAGCTAGATCCTTATCGGCCCTGTTACCGGTATTTTTATGATGCCGCTAATCCTCAAGCATCAGACAAGCATTGATACTGCCGTGCTGCCTGTCAGTCCTCCTTAAGAACCTGCATGTGGAGCTGACTGATGGGAGGGGCGACTGTAGACAGTACTCGCCTCTTCGCCTCGCTTCATGAGTAGACGCTATCTACATATTTATTATTGTTTTCATTCAAAAAACTGCACACTACAGTAAAACACATGGCTATTTAAGCGGCTATTGTGATTTTGATTCATAAAAGAAAGTGTGTGCCACTGCAGAACCAGAGCAGCAGAAGGAGATGAGTTGTGTGTGTGTGCGCCGTGCAGGGTTCTCCACAGCTTAGCCTTTAGCCAGGCTGATAGTCCTCCGTGGCAGTCACGCCTCTGCCGTCTGTTGCGCCGCCTCCGTCTGCTCCAGTGGCAGCGAGTGCTGGCAGGCAAACCCGCTAGGTCGTCTCAGCGTAGCAGTCCTAGGCTGCGTAGGTTTCCCCGCACATCGCTACCGTGCCTCGGCTGCCGGCAACGTTTAGTTCGAGTCGTGACTTGTGATCATATATTATCTTACAGCTAAAATGTTGTGAGTTAATAGGAAAAAAATGGGTAAATCAACATAGTTAGCCTCGTTGTCACTAGCCAGTGCAGCAGCAGCCATTGGAGGCACAGCTCACTAATTCACTTTTTGCACAATTTTTGATTGTTAAGTTGTTTGATAGGCTTGATTTTTTACTGTTTTATTTATACATTTATAGTGTTTTATTTAGAACTGTTTATTTTATATTTTTCATTTATTTTGTGTGCCATATTGTTAAAAATGTTCAAAAATAAACAGATTGATGTTCATTATTTGTTTTGTTTTTTTTGTTATTTTGTGTTTTTCCATTGATTTAAAAAAAGTAAGGTATTAATAAAGTATCGGATCGATAAGAGTAGTCGTATGGTAGTATACCCATCCCTGATGTTAAAGAGGTAAAGCCACAGATTTGTTTGCTCTATTGTTATAATCTGTGTTTTATTCATTTAAAGTTGAAATATGTGTGTGTGTGTGTGTGTGTAATAAGTCAGTGTGAATGTCCGCATGTTTATTCTTCCTTCCATCCATTCTTTTCAATACAGTAAATAGTGTCAGCTGGTGTCCGGGCGGCCATCCTGGACTACGTCGTCATCAGCGCGTCATCGCAGCATTTGCAAAACGACTGGAATTAACTTTAAGTGGAATTAAGTGTTTACAAGAATAAACTAAAATAAATTATTTGAATAAACCAAAATTAAATCAGAATTAAATTAGCATTATGAATTAAGTGTTTACAAGGTCAGTTTAAAGAGAAATTATCTTTTATTCTGCTTTAAAGAGGAATTAAAGCTCTCATGTCAACGTGACCAATCACTCCAGAACTCACCTTTTTGATCTGCTCTAGACTAAGTTTGTGTGTCCAAACAAGGCGGACTATCCAGGCAAATGAATCCTCGCCCTATGATTCTTCAGTGTGAATACACCCTCCGGGTACAACCAGGGTACTAATGTTGTTGATCTTAAACTCTGTTAAATGTTTTAAATACATGCAGTTTTGATGCAAATGCATGCAAACATGATTGTGCTTTGAGTAAACATTCAAACTGCAATCACAGACTGGTGCTGGTAAAATCTTTTCATTTTACCATAAAAACAACTGCTGGTGATGGTATGCAGCTGTAAATGACATTCATACTGCGGCATCATCTCCAGGTGTGCAAACCCTGAATGGATGCAAAGCCATAGATGCCCTTGTGGCGTATGTACATTACATTTCATCTTCTTGATCAACACCTTCCTGACATTGTGTATGCCTAAAGAAGCACAGACACTCTGAGAATATTGGGAATTCTGTCATTCTGGCTCAGAGTTCGACTGCTCTTTCATGTGTGCCTAGACAGTGGGCCTCTCCTCCCTTTGCATTGTTTTACTATTTATTTATTTATTTATTTATTCTTGGGCTGAGGCAGCAGCGTTAGGACACATTGGGCAAAGTCGGGTGAAGTTGGGTTGTGGGGTACTAATTTAAATTCAGGTAAAGCAACATCTTGGCAAGACAGAGTTCAAACATTTTTCATAAAAGGACAAAAAATGAAAGAGAAATAAAAGATGAAAGGTGATACAGCAAAAAAGGGAGAGGACATGTATGTGTATATAAATCAGTGTTTTTGCATGTACTTGTCCACATGCCTGCGTGTATTCATACATGTGTGTGTATATTTCATGGACAGGATGTGTTAAATACACCAACAGATGGAGATGCGAAGTGCAATGGAGAAGAAACAAGCATGGAAGGTGTTTTTAAAGTAGGTAGAGAATAGCAGAGAGAGTCCACAGATGAGTGAATAATGTATGAAAGAACAACTTTCTTTATGCAAAGTGATTAGAATAGATTGTGGTGTTGGTGTGAAACAAATACTGAGAGGTGTAAAGAAGGAGGTGGGCCATGTGCCACCAATACACACTCTGTTTATGTATTGTGTTGTTTAATTTGCTGTACGTATTGCTTTCCAGCCCCACGAGACATCAGCCTTTATTTCTTACTTTGAAAAAAAAGATTTCATTTTTGCAGCTTCTCTGAGCTCTTGTTTTACAACAGAGATTTCTCAGTGTACTGTATATTCATAATAGGAGACATATTTCTGTGATTCGTCTATTATTTGAATACCGTTTACTACAATTTGAACACAGAGTAATGTAAACTAATGAGCCCCACATTAACACCTCTGCTTGAGGTTATCCATTCACATGGGATTTTTTTTAACTATCCTCAAGGAGTTTATTGTCAGTCATGACTTGTAAGTCCTCCAAGAGAATTGTATGCACGCTGTGTCAGGACTTAATGAGTTACAACTATCTCCCTTAAGTCCCAAGACCTTCTGTAATATTGAAAATTAATTCAGGTCTTGATAAAGTGCCTCAAAGGTATTCTGTGGTGTCAAGTGATCAGGCTTGGTGAGTAACGGATTACAAGTAACGGTGTTACATAATCTGGATACAACTGTAATCTGTTACAGTATATTCACAAACATGTAATCAGATTACAGGTATTTAAAAAAACAAAAAACAGGGATTTCTAAAATGGAAAACATTTTAAAAGCAAACTAGAATATATATCCGTACAGTATGATGTAACTAGTACCCAGTTTATATTGTAACATCTGTACGGACGTTGTAAAGAAACTGGGCCGATTCGTAAACACAAGTGTGCGCCGTTATTATCTGGTCACTGTCGGTCGTGGCCACATTAAATAAAACTTCTTAGTTCACCGCTCCGGTGAATTACGAGGATTAATCCAAACTTTTGAGCTTTGATAAAACCCTCAACACTATCCACCTCCACTCCTCCATCCCCTCTGCACCCTCATGTTGCCTTCACTGACTGCCAAAACTGTAGGAATTAGGAATATCTACAACAAACACATTCAACAAACAGCAGAGCTGTTACATCATAATGTAGTATGGTAACAGCTAACTTAGATCATAGTGTGCACTAACATAACCGCTGTGTATGTTTGTTATGTCTTATATTTTTGCTTATAGTCTGTATTTTTTAATCTGCCTTGTGTTGTTAGTTAGCGGGTCGGAAAATGGATGGATGGTAATGTTGTAAGTTACAAACATCCAGTTTTTTAAAAGCTCTTCTTACGGAGGTTTAAAATAAAAACAAATTATCTTTAGTGAAATATAAATATTTCTGCCAGAAGGCTGCAGGATGCAGACTAATTGCATTTGTTTGTCTAGGAAATTTTCAGCGAATTGTGTTTGGCACATATTGAATTAAAGTCAGCACCTGTACATTACATGACACATGAAAGACAGGCTGACAACAGTGTAGGGAAATGACTTATAGTTGACATTGGAACATCTACTTCAAGTGGCGCTGTTTTCTAATAGAAATGACAATTGTTAGTAACTATGTTGTGCATGTAACATTTTACATTCATTTTATACAATACAATAATCATTATTGTATGGTCTGTGGTCTAGGTCAATGATTCAACTGAATTGTTCATAATTAATGAGTAATATGATTCATAATCTTCAACACCTCATTTACTTAAACTACTGAGTTCTCTCAGTCTGTTTTAAACTAAAACATTTCCTTTAATACAGTGTGACTGTAAAAGGTGATTTTATGGTTGTCTGAAATAATACAGTGAGCAGGTTACACATATTCTATCCTTTTGTGTCTTTATTTGCATGTTTAGTATTGAAGTAATCCAAAAGTAATCAATTACATTACTTTCATATAATGATGCTTAGAGTAAGTTACTGATTCCATTTTTAAAGGGATAACTTGTAATTGTACTGGATTACTATTTAAAAGTAACCCTCCCAACCCTGCAAGTGATCTGTAAAATGTGTATGCCACATCTAGATATCAAATGGACTGGATCTGCTTTAACATTATCATTGCAACAGTAAAACACACAGAAATGAAGAACATGTCCATGCATTGTGAAGACCTACGTTTCTGCTACAAACTTTTTACTCATGTTTAATCATGTGTTTTGTTCCTATTGAAATAAACTAAACTGAATGACTTGTTGCAATTCTCCAGTTCAACATGAACAATCTTCTACTTTAGAAACTGATTCATCTCAATTGTATAAGAAGAGTCTTGCTCTACATCACACGCGCTTTAGAACCCTTTCAATCTCGTGTCATTTTTAGCTTAATGACGTCTCAGGATAGAATTTCGTATTAATACCATTGTTAAAGTTATGGAGTCTGTCATGACATTCAGGAGAACGTATTCTATTATAATCCTCACAAAACTTTGTCCCAAACCCATGACTTCTTAGTTTTGAAGTAGAGTCGGTTTCACAATCAGTGGAGGATGATACTGTATGAGTCATGAATCACAGTTTGGGGATGGTTTTTGCTTTTGTGTTATTTAATTATTGAATCGTTGGACTGGTTAAGTTGCTTATGTCATGGTCGTGCTGGGAGCACACGTGAGATAATCCATGTTATTTCTCATTTGGATTTTTTTTCATTTTTGTTGTTATATGTTGATTTTTTTTTTTTCTTTTTCTTTTGTTTTTCACAGGTCAAGCCCATCAGCCTAATTACCCTCACTATTTAAGGAGTGCTTCAATGTCTTGAATTCGTTTTTAATTGTTGGAATTCACTTTAATATTTTGAGTTACAATGTATTCCAGGCTGCTTGGCTCCTCTGTCTCCAAACCTCCAACATTTCACTTCCATGTCAGTAATACTTGAACTGTAACCTAAGGAAGACTAAGACAACAGCTTACTACACCGTAAGCAACGTGAGCAAAAATTAAATGAATAAAAATCATTGTGTTATTTCAATCAATCACTTGATTCCAAGCCAGCAAATTGAATTGTCCTTACTGCTGGGCCAGGCTCCAATACTTTGCTGGAGCTATTGTAATTTGACTTTAACACCCAAACAATCCAGACTGCTCACATCAGCAAACATATGAGCGGGAGTTAGACTGTGTGTGTCCTCCATTTTGGTCCACACTTAGTGCCCATAAGCATGTGCAAAATGGCTCAGTTTCAAAGAGTGGTGATGGAACGTGTAAAAGATGCACCATATGTAGAGGAAATAAAACCTTCGCACTCACACGTCTGTGCATGCGTCAGTGTTTCAAATGGCAGATTTTTGAGTCTGTGTGTGTGTGTGTGTGCTTTAGTCCACTGTGATAACAAAGAAACAGAGTGGCTCGGAGACATTTACTGAGACATATTGAATTTCAATAAAAACTGCAATGAGAGTATGAGGGTCGGGCGATTTTTCAATCTCTCTTTGCTTTGTCTTGAATTAGTCGTGGTGCACTCTATTTTCACTGTGCCCAGCTAATCAGATCCACCTGTCCCGTGGGTCTTCCTTTATTTGGTACGTCCCATGAGTAATGTGCCAATCAAACTGCTCATCAATGTCTGCGTCTTTCTTTTTTATCTTTCTCCCCCTTCATGTAAGCCATTTTATTAAATTGTGTCATATAGGAAAAGTTAATGAAGCTGGCACGCCATGTTGTGTTGAAAATGATGTGACCGTGTGGAGCAGGTAAAAACATTGTCGGCTGTCTTAAAGATTTAAAAATGTATGTGGCACATATATGCCATCTGCCTTATAAACAAGGTTCTACAGTTTCTATTAAAATATTTACAGTATTATAATGTGGCTTAATACCCTCAATAAAATGTGTACATAAGCCCTTATCTGTGTTTTTTTCCCAAGGATTATTCATCATGCCATTACAGTCGTTCTAATCTTATATTGTTAAATGCCCACTTAAGCTCTACTACTATTGTTTTGCCTTATTTCTGTTTTATGACCACATAGTTTTGCAAAAGAAAAAGTACAAGCCCTAATGTCTAATACATTTAAACATTACTTTCTACATTCTGGGGGGTTCTATAGGTATAAATGTACAGGTATAAGTCAACCAGTGAGCAGTTTGTGCATCTGTTGGGGCAGATTCCAGAAGTTGTAACCACAGAGTAGTGGTTGTCAACAATAATAGTAATAGTAAAAAAAAATAAATAAATAAAAATAAAAACATGTGAGTAATTGCCTGTAATTTTATTCATGTAAATATCAGTCTACACGTTGATTAATATTTTTTTTTTTTTTTGTGCCTTCACATTCCGATCACACGTGCAAATATTATTTTGGGGTTTAAATTTGAACTCTACAGGTTCACGTTTTTTCCCATCATTTGTGACATGAAATTTATTTCACGGGTGTGGATTGTTTATACACAAGCTCACATCACATTCTACAAGCTCTCCCATGTTGTACCATATCTACCTGACGTCTCTAAAATAAACTCCGCCTGCAATGGATGTTTCTGTTTGACTGACAGTCTTGTTATGCAGTACAATTTTGATCCAACTTTTATCTCTGTAGCACCAAATACAACAAAGTAATTTCATAAGAAGAAGAAGAAGAAGAAGAAGAAGAAGAAGAAGAAGAAGAAGAAGAAGAAGAAGAAAAAATGACATCTATTTCACATGAGAAAAACTTGGGCAAGGATGGAGAAAAATTACTGCAACAGAACCATACTCATAGGTGGTTCCATCTGCAGGACAGGAACAGAACAGGATAGAGAGAAAACTGTTCCAACAGTTTCTTAGCATTACATATACTTTAACATTATTACTGCCACATTAGACGTGAAACAACAAAGGAATACAGAGAGTCATAAGGAAGTTTGGAGCATCTGTCTTCCTGCGGTGAAGTCTTGCGAGATGAGATTTCACGGGAGTTGCGAGGCTCCTGCCTAAAGCAGCCTTTAATGGAAACACATTCAAAGCGCAATTATACTTTGTCAACATTTAGAAATATTGCTTTTATTTTGCGGAAATCTGTAATAAAAACCCAGCTAATGTAGCTGACATTTAAATATAAATAATTATATCATGCAGTTGCAGTAAAGCAGAGATTTAGATTATGGAATTTTTTGAATGTCTGTATGAAGGAAGTTAGAATAAATGCAGCTAGTAACTTACAGCAAGTAGATTCTTTGGTGTTTGATTCCCTGAATGGTGACATGGAATCTTTGTTGAACCAATGTTTTGGTGCTTTTTCTCTGGTTGGCTGTTTCTCCCATAGCCAACAAGGCTCTTTATTTGCCCAGTATTTGAATTGAAAGGTCCAGTATTTTGCTATTTTTCCACACATATCCATTTGTTCTAAGAACCCCAACAGCATAGTATTTGAGGTTTATTTTCCCAAACTTGCCTGTTTTCCAGAATTTTAGCCCTCTGAAAAGTCACGTTCATGCTGCTAAGTCACTTTCTTGTCTTCCTCACCTCTTCTAACCACAGCATTAGTCCATTTAAGGTGATAATAATTGTGGGAATGCAAAGCATGCAAAGTATATCAACACTGTAATTATCCCACAATTAAATCAACAAAAGTATATCAACACTGCTAAATAACTTGTAAAATGCTAACACTTATACTTTTAATGTAATATTAGGTTTATCCTTTTACTGTACACTGCCAAATCTCTGTTAATATTTAACTCAGACACCATTTTAGCACTAAAATGTAGCCCATTATCTAAAATGCAATTCTCAGTAATTTGTAGAAGTTGCACTCTTACAAAATAAATTTATATGATTTTTTTAATTAACACTGTTTTACATTAATTATGCAAATCTTAACCGATTTACACCATTCAAAGATCAAATTGTTCTGCTCCTCAGTGTCAGTCATAATATCTAATTTGTAGAACGATAAATCTCTTAATTTTAATGTTATTCAAGATTTTGTGCAAATTTTTGAGATCATGCAATGATTGAGTGGTTGAGTGGCTTTGCATTTCCTCTTATTTTGCTTTGAAGTTCAAGCAATCATCATGAGGCCCCTGGTTCAAGTCCTGCTCTCAGCAATCTAAATAATTCTTTGTTAAATCTTCAATTACTGAACAAAATGCTGTTAGTTGTCTCTGGATTCGCATTGTCGCAGCAATGCAAAGTTTCTAGTTAGTTTTGTTCTACAGCTGTGTCACACTGGGTCACAAACATGTCAGATTATGTCAAAGGCTACTAAAAATGAAATTGATTGTGAGCAATCACACTACGCTTCGGATTATCTATATACTGGATAATCTATATACCGAAGGTAAATATATTATCTGTGGATAAAGGGTCTAGTGGTTAAGGGAACAGGCTTGTAATCATAGTCTCACTGGTTCTAAGCTACACCGTAGCTGCCCACTGCTCCTCAGGGAGGGGTTAAATGCAGAGAACATATTTTGCGTATGTAGCTTTACATATATGACAAAAAGTATAAAGTATATTCTATATTTGTTTTACCTCTGAGGTAGTTTGAGAGGGAGGAGCTCACATTCTTACGTACTTATGTAGGGTAGGAGGAGCCAGGATTGTCAATTGGGGGAGTTTCCACCTTATGGCGTAATATTGGGGGAAAAATACAACTCGCCCATTTGAAGCTAACTATTTTCAAAATGTGGAATAACAATGGAAGGAGGAAACAACTTTTTCAACTTTAGCCCTCTGAATGAGGCTCAAGGAATGTGCGCATAGCACTATAGCAAAACGATTAGAAATTCATTTTTCATGATACTGCCCCTTTAAACTTTTATTTTGCCATGTCATCACTACAGATAAATCCAAAGCACTGAAGACAGTGCAACAGAACTGACAGAACAAAACGTACATAATGTATGAGACAGCAAAAGTTAATTCAGAATATAGTTGACAAATTGCAGTTGCCTTAGCAAAGGCCAGAGAATACAGTTCATAGAGGTCGGTCCTAAATGCAGTTTATGATTAAACATAAAACACTGAAATAAATGTTGATGGCCTCATGAGTCTGAAATAACACAAATTTGTAAAGGTTCCCAAATAGATCCAGCTCCTATACCAGATTTAGGCAATTGTATTACAGCGGGGGCCACAAAAATGCTTATACGAGGGCCACATTATAAACATTCATGTCAGCATTCAGAATAATTAACCATCTGATCATTATAACGGGGAAAAAAGGGTTTTTGGTTTTTTTTGTCTTTGTGGTTTTGTTTTTTGTCAGTTCTTACCGATTATGTGTGGTTTTTGTATAGTCTTATAAATTTCTTTCATTTTCTGTATTTTTGTTGTTGTTTTCTGTATTTTCCTGTCATTTTGCATAATTTTGTTTACAGTTTGCGTGGCACTATTCTGTAATGTGTTGATGTTTTGGTGTGTTTTTGTTATAATTTTGTTTGTTTAAGTGGTTGCTGTGTTTGTCGTTCTTGTAATTTTGTTTTTTTTTTTTTTTGTCTGCACATTCTGTTGAAGGTTAACACTACAAGAAGTGCAATCTTTTAACAGCAATGCATATTTTGTTATTGCAATTAAATAAATTTCTTGTAATTTTGTGATTTTTAGTGTGGTTTTTTTTAGCTCCAGACTTGTGTGTTTTAGGAGTTATTTTGTGTTATTATGTTGGCTTTATATTCCTTCCATCCTCTTGAATTAGAATTTTTGCGGATTTGCTTTTGGGGCCGCAAAAAATAGACTAAGGGCCATATGTGGCCCACGGCTCGCCAGTTGCCAATGACTTGCCAAGACCATGGACACCTTAGAAAAACTAGTGTGTTTTAATTTTAATTCAAATGAAAAAGTTAAGACCATTTCTGTTACGTTGACAAAAATTCTAATAAAGTCACTGCTCTTCTGGCTTGATTTTCCCAGAAAAAGAAATATATCTTCTTTCTTTTCATACAATCATACTCATGGACGGCACGTTGTCCCATTTGGGATTTTAAGCCATTTACACAGATGATTCCAGTAATGCCATGCAAATAGAATTCAATTTATAGTTAATTCGCAGGCGCTGGTTTTTAATAAAGAAATAATATATTATAATCTCTTTTGCAATTTCATCCATCTATGCTGCCTCTGTCGCTGGAAAGTGTCCACAGCTTGTCGTTTCATTAATTGTTCGAGAGAAGAAGAAAGGGAAAAAAAGACAGGAGGAATAAAGGAGGGAGCAGGTAAATTTGTTATCTCAGCGTGGGACTGTGTTTGAGAAAGAAATAAAAGGTGTAATGAATTGATTTCATATTTAGTCTGAGGCGTGTTGATACACTGAGATCTCTAGTGGTCCTGCAGCCTGCAGGAGTTTCTTTCCTTTCATTAAGGTTGAGATTCTGCCCTTTGAAAGTGTTATCGATTGTGCCTCCCGATGCCTTGGCACCCCTCTGAAGTTTCTCTTCAGGTAAAAAAATAAAAATAAAAATAAAGGAGCTATTATGTTTGGTGTTATCTTCTGGCATTGTAGTGGCGATTCACAAAAAACGCTTTACTTACTGTAACAGTGAACTGTTTTCCTCACTCTTTGTTCTTCCTCGCCTTTATTGAATTCAGCAGATAATTACACATTCTGTCGTTGCCTCCTCCAAACCTTGAGCCTGCTGGTATTTCAGTGGAAAATTGTATTGCTTAAATCATTATGATTCACAGGTCTTGTCTCAGTTTAAAGTCAGTCTCTCATTTGATCCCATTCAAATGAGTAAGGATATAGAACTCATTGTGCGTTGGTTTGAAGCTGAATCCAAACTCCTGGTACATAAATGGGTGACTTTAATGACCTGTAAATACCTTTTGTCTCCTTTGTACAACAGATTCCTCCCTGTATCTCTTTGTTGTCCGGTTGCAGAGGAAGAATGAGCAATGTCTTTTCAGACACCACCTGCTGGTTATCGTTCATCCAAGCATTCATGCATCCAGGATCCCTTACAGTAAGTCCTGTTCACACACACACACGCACACACGCACTCACGCACGCACGCACGCACGCACACACACACACATAGCTGTCTGTCAATGTTTTTAAGAAAACAAACCTTGCTCTTTGCAAAAAGTGAACAGTTTGTCTTGTAAAAGAAATGTGGAATACTTAATACTTAATACAGTATTTTTGCCAAATATGTTTTTTTATTTCTAAAATGTTCTGGTATTTCTTTTCTCATGGCATATTTTAGGCTCTTGTAGTCTGCATCATTTTAAATGTCATTGTGACAATAAAAAGTGTTTTGTAATGGTTTTGTCTTTGTAACCATCTGTTGTGGGTGTTGTTTTTTTTGTTTTGTTTTGTTGTAGTTTTTTCTTTGGAGGACAAGACATTAGCTAGTATTATGTGTGTATAATTTTGTATAAGCAAAATGTTAAAACGTTACGGGAAGAAAAAGTTGGTAAATATTATTGTACAGCCTATGTCCAGGGCTCTTGTTTTGAAAGTCTAAAAATAGAAGTGTATGTCCCCTGTGTAGAATGAGTTTACAGTGCTTGTTCAGTAATGGTGAAATGACATATTTTGAGAAAACCAAAAGTAATGTAAGGATCCCTAATCAGCATCCAAAAATGGGTCACATTCATTTATTTAGAGGTTCTGTGCTTTTAAATTATGAAAGAAATCTGATTTCTGTTTTAATTTATAGTATAAAGGTTACACTTTCTTAGGATTTATATATTTTTTACTTTATATGACATCATTTTTATTTTGGACCCCAACTTTGGGTTATTTCACCACTCGCAGATATTGAAAATTCTTTACATGAGGCCATTGTAGCTTGCCTCTTTGTCTTATAATCATTTATTGTTCATTAGTTTTTCACTAGTAACATAAAACATATATTCCATGTCATTTATGAAATAACATGGAATGACCCAGCTTTGATTCTGGCGCAGGAACATTTTGGAAACTGGTGGCACTGGTGGTACGGTGATGAACTGAAGCCAGATTGATCTCTTACATTCAATGTCATCACATTTCAGTGTTGATGATAGATCCACATAATCATAAATATCATAGCCTGCAGTGTTAGACGTGGTTGTTCTTTTTTCCACATTTTTTTTTTAATCTCAATTACAGGAAATATTTAATTGTGCTGCATCTTTGTCAGAAGTCCTAATGTCATATGCAGAGTTTGCGGAGGGTCAAAAGTTTTTATTAAATTTTTCCCAAATTAATTCGAAAAAATAAAATTCTCAACATAATGTACATAATGTGCAAATATTTAAGTGACTAAATCAAGTAAAAAAGTTTCAAAGCCAGCAGCCAATGACTTTTGACCTCCCTGCTTCCTGTAGCAGCTCAGAGCATTGTTTACAACATGGCTGACACCGTGTCTGCTCCATAGACTCAGAAGTCTGTTGTTTGTAGTGATAGAAAATAAGTAAACCCTGTGCTCAGTGCGCGCTTGTCTGGATATAAAGGGGTGCTCCAATCTACTCTATGAGCAAATAACACAGCTTTCAAAACTTATGTTACAGAAATGATAAATTATGAAAATAAAAACATTTGGATTGATACATTTGTTTTCATTTCTTATTTGTGAAGCATAACTCGAGAAGGTCTATATACAGTCTTTTATTCTTTTATTTATTTTTTTCCTGCCTCCCATAGTGTGAATCTCAAACTCCTCCTACTGTATGCCTAATGTTCTCACAAGATTTTGCTGAATGAGTTCTAAAGTGTTTTCTTGGTGACAAATGTGATTTTAGGAAAATAAATACTTAACATGTAAAAATGCTTTTTGTCATATTGCTGCAGGTTTTCTCAAACTTTCTCGGATCAAGAAGAACTTTTGCAGATAACCTCTTGCCTCAGAATTGTGTGTGTGTGTGTGTGTGTGTGTGTGCGTGTGTGTGTGTGTGTGTGTGTGTGTGTGTGTGTGTGTGTGTGTGTGTGTGTGTGTGTGTGTGTGTGTGTGTGTGTGTACCAAATATGGAGTGTGTGTGATAAGAAGAGTTAATTGTATATATTGACCAAGGGACACATCCACTTCTGAGCCAATAAAACTCAATTTTTGGGTCAGAAAATCTGCTGGCTCCGTTGTACGACTGTAACTTTAGCGTGATTTGAAGCGAGACGCCAGCATCTAAAACACAGACTGTAGTATTTATATGAACTTTCATTAGTGGAAAGCTTGTTGGTAAGAAGTAAAAAAAAAAATAATAAAAATTGCAAATATCCTTAAATACCTAATTGAATTTATTTTAATTTCATCACACTAATGAGTTATGAGTAAACAGACAATTCCCACAGATTTTTTTCACATTATATAGGTTTGTTTGATACATGTAATGAGATGATGCAATACAGTATGTAATGGATAGGAGAACTGATTATTAACTTTAAAATTGTTTTGTTCCCTAGGGTCTGATTCTTTGACAATGAGCGTCAGATAACATGTTGTCTTTAGTCCACAGGACGGGATCAGCTTAAATAATAATAATAATAATAATAATAATAATAATAATAATAATAATAATAATAATAATAATAATAATCAATTTGGCCCAAGGGGGAAATATTTTAGGGAGTCCTTTGTGATACTACTACAAAAAATACAATAAAAACCCTTTAGTTGTAAAACACTATTTATTTATTTTTTACTAGACTATGCAGAAGCAAAAAAAAAAAAAAAACACGTTTAGAATACAAATCATGTCAGAAAATAGAGACAAGCTTATGAAAGTCATTTAGACGTGAAGGTAATAGCACTTTAGAAAATGAAAAGAGAAAAGAATTACACACGGCAGCCAAAGCCAGGACATGAGATCAAACGTGATAACATTGCAAACTAATTTTCTTCAAAGATCCTAATTGATTGGTTGATTTTTCTTTTTCTTTTCCTCCGTCTCAGTGGGTCTTCTTTAATAGCTCCATAATGACGACGCTGAACTGGACGTGTAAAGCTCAACCAATTAGAATAGTAATAGGTTCTAATTAACTTAAAAAAAAGAATTTTCAATAAAAAAGGAGGAGATAGTGAACTTGATTACTTATATTCATTAACATTTTTCTAAGCCCCCACCTCTCCCCATCTTCCCTGACATCCATGGAACTTTGTTCTCCTGGTTTTGATGAATATTTTAGCTTGTGTGAAACATTACAATACACGCTGTCCCTGGCAAAGGCCAAAGACATGACAGCATCGAGGCCTTTCTTCTGCTTTCATTCAAAGAGCCGTCTTTGTTTCTGCATAATGAACGAGTCGCTGATGGCAGCAGAATAAATTCTAATTAAGGTTTCATAGGATGATGGGCTGTTTAAATTAAAAGTTGACAGAGTAAAGGCTTTTTAGGAATGAAGAAAAGTTAGGAGCTGAGTGATGCTTGTGTGCTCTGTGTGTGTGTGTGTGTGTGTGTGTGTGCGCTTAGAGTTGTGTAATTCCAGTAGGTACCGTATCTGTAACAGTGCATCAATAATTTGCAACAATTTTACCTAAATTGCTCCTCCTCCTCTTCCACTTTGTTCCCCACCCTCCCTGTTTCACTCGCCTCAGGTCAAGTTAACACCACTTAAGGACTACAACTCTGTGCACAATCACCATATGCTGTCTGTGTCTCTGCCGGTCTATCCCCGTGTGTTCTACCTGTTTTTGCCTGTTCCCCTACCTGATGCCTCCTGTCGCTCGCAGCCAAAGCATGTCAGCTTCAGAGAGACAAAAACAAAAACAGAGGCTCACAATGAAGGGACACCGGGTCTACCACAGCGCTGTGTGTGTGTGTGTGACTGCAGGCTGGTGTGCCATGGGACAGGGCCAGATGGTCACCGCAGGCGAGGCAGGTTGGGCCTGTTTACCTGCTTCTCTGTGGGTCATGTCAGTTTCAGCTTAGCCACAACACAGCCCAAGACTCAATGCCAACCCCCCCCCCTTAGGTTTACCTCCTTGTTTCCCTTCTCTACTCCTCCGCGACGCTTTGTTTTTACATCAGCATGTTTGAAGGCTTTTGTGTTTCTATGTTTCAAAAACATACTGTACCTGTTGTCATTGCTCGGCTGGCTAAGCGGAATCTATTAACTTTATATATATATATCAGGGTTGGGGTCAATTACAATTACATTTTTAATTACCCTTGTTCATTTACAATTAATTACAATCACGGTGAATTGTTTTTTTTTTCAATTACAATTATTTATTTTTTTTTTATCCTCAGAAAGTCAATTACAATTACATTCTCTAATTAATAAAGTTCAATTACAATTAATCACGATTAGTGAGCCTTAAATAAATAACTTAATAAAAGAAAACCTTCTGCTTGTGTTAGCTTTTTGTTAGCATCTCTAATGCTAACTGGTCCTAAATCAGTTGTAAAATACGCTAAAAACAAATATCTAACTTCTAATTTTTTTCCTATTTATTTGTTACCTTGTTAGGCTTCCTCATCAATGAAAATATAGGTTTTAATATTTTTGATGTGGGCGTCTGAGCCTTTTTTGTCATTATACCCCTCGATTATTATTATTTTTTTTAAATGGTAAAATGTGGGAAAGTTTGATTAATAATGAACTGTATATAGAACTGTAACATGGTTCCTCTGTTTTGCATTAAATTTTAATTGACAATTCCATGACAATTAAAATAACAAAGGCAATTATTTAAACTCAATTACAATTTAATTATGACAGCAACAGATTTTCTAAATTACAATTATAATTTCCCCATAAATGTAATTAATTATCAATTGCATATTACAATTATAATTGACCCCAACCCTGCCATTTATATAAACAGTTTCAGACATTTGTGTGTTTATTCCAAACTTGTGTGTAGTAATTGTTTATTTATTCTATGATGACTTTTTATTTGCATTTTTTACTTTTCCTAAATGCAATTCAAGCTGTTTTTTTATGGAAAATATCTCTTGGCCCAAAAAAAATGTCATCCGTATTAAATATGTGACTTTCAACAATAAAACCAATTTATATACAGGTAGTTTCTAATAATATCAATATTAACCAGTGTCCATTTGGATGAAGCAATCAGCTGGTAGCAGGATCAATCCCAACTGTCAATCACCATTTTATTCAATCATTCTTTTCTTTCGGTGTATTTCCGGTGTGCATATTTCAGGACACTGAGCAACCTGACAGCAGCAGCGCAGTCACAGCTGAAAGTGAAATTCCACTAGATTAAGATGCTTTAGTCTTCCTTGATTCCCTCTAGTATTGCTCTCTAATGCTATGTTTCAGTGGCACATCATTTGCCACATTCACCCCCAATGTGCACTAGATGCTTAAAGGCGGAGGTTTCGTTCCAGCCGGGAGGCAGAGCCGATAAGTTTCAATTCTAGTCAATGTGTCAGTTTCCACCGCCAGCGTTTGCAGTGCATCAGTCCAGCGTCCTCCGCAACACATGCGCAGAGCCTCTATTTTTGCCAGTCCCCACATATATTTAGCCAAGATCAGCTCAATGCAAGACAGGAAGTCATGCACGGACAAAGAATAAAATACCCGGTTTATTTTCAGGTGAAAGATACATTTTTCGGATGCACTGCGACACATGATGTAACCTGGGGTCATTGGGTTGTTTTGGGTCTTGCAACATCAGACACAATCACCCAGGTGACCACAGTTCATCAGACTCCGATCGCCTCGATGCTGGGCCTCCCCAGTGAGACAGCTCTGCAAATCCTCGGCAACCCACCTCCGGAGGTTCACAGCAAGTCTTCTAGCCTTGCCTCCTGCACTCGTCTACCAGTTCCTGGTATTTTGCCCTCTTCCCTACATCCCAAACACTCTTCCCTGGACTCTGTGAGCTCCAGAATGATCACCTGCTTGGTGGAATTTAACTCGATGATGATATCTGGTCAGAGATGTGTAGATGTAATCCTGGTCGGGAACTTCAGCTGTTTGCCCAGGTCCACTTCCATTTACCAGTCGGTGGCAGAGGTGAGGAGGTCAGACTTTCCCCTTGGTTGTGTATCTGGTTTCTCTCCAGCTCTGTGAAACCTGATAGTCTTCGGCTTGTGGTTGCCTTTTAAGGTTTTGATGGCCATGGCTATGCTGTAAGCAACTGCCCTAAGCACCTGGGCGTGACGCCAGAGATGGCTCTCGTCTCCAAGGGCTTTAGGGCAGCTGTTGAGGCGGTGTTCCAAGAATTCTCAGCCTCGACACTGGGGACAGGATGGTGTTTCTGTTTTGCCCCGGGAGTGGAGGTTGGCAGGACTTGGTAGGACATCATAAACGACCTGGACTAAATCCCACCATTCTGCTGGCTCCTTCTTCCTCCATGTTTGCCCGCACTTCCTCCTGAACAAGATGTCGGCATTCTTTAAGCTTAGTATTGTCCACCAGGAAATAGCCAAACCCTGCTTAGCCTTTGGCTATGGATCCTACCAGTGTCTTCTGACGCAGCCGTGACTCTGCCACCTCCAGAGGTTTGTTTGCCCTTCATTTTCATCAGTAGCTGATGTTCAGCAAATATGACTGAAAAAAGCACTTAATAGTATGACTGATTATGTTTGCTGCAATATTTGTGACACAAAGTGCAAGGTCAGTGATGGGAATATTGATCTGAGAAAGCACATTAAACACGTTAGCGACTCGTTGTCTCCAACAAGCAAAACGGGAGAAGAAATGGCCTTAACATTTGGTGATACAGCAACAATGACGATACAAGTAAGACCTCATCATTTCCTGCTCCAGGTAAATAAGCCTAGTATTTAAGATGACGTTAGTGTGGCATTTCAAATTGTATTAGTTATTATCGGCTTGGTTCCTTTTACTTTGTGACGATAAGGCAAATGTTTGTTTACATTTACAAGCCTGTCAGACTTATTGTCAACCAGCCCTAATGATAAAGTGAGAGCTGTAAACAGTGACTCCTTTTATAGAGTAAAAACAATTTTAAGGGAAAGCGCAGATAGTTGTAGTTAAGGGTTTTCATACTGAAAAAAATATGTGAAACAAATGGATTTATACAATACTAACAGTTGGATGTTTTTTTGATATATTTGTTAAGTTTATATATTGATAAATAAATATGTTAACTTGAAGATTTTAAGATTTTATTATTTAAAGTTGGTATTGTTGAATACCGATACCGATTCCCAGGTACCGTATTGGTTCAAAGATTAAAGTTTTCCATGCCTACATACGGGCAGATTTCCAAATGTCTGGTGGCTTCATACACCCCAGTCTCACATGGGATTGTAAAATTATCAAGTAAATGATTTAATCTATTGTTTCCTGCTGCTAGAAACACATTTTTGGTACCGCAACATCAGCATCAGCAAATTTCATCAACTTTTTGGGAGCATGTTGGCCTTGCACAGTGATTATGTGAATAAGTACTTTCTCTCTTTAGATCTAGACTCCCCTGTTGTAGATTTGTAAGTTTGAATTGAAACATTGTAACAAATGTATGTTTTTTCTTGGCAGAGTAAGATAGTTGCGTTTAAGGACTTTATTTCATGTATTTGGTTTGGGGGGATGGGTGGTGGTGAGTGGGGTGGGGGGGGGGCAGTCAGTATTGTCAGTTATTTCTGATAGGCACGTTAATAAGCTAGCTTGTACCTTGACTTACAAAATGCAGCTATGACTCATATTTTATCATTGTAGACTTCCCTCCTGTACTTAATAAAAATTGCTAAGTAAGAGTGTATACAAGGAATAATACCACATAATACCTTTGTGCTTTTTCTGCAGGAAGCAGGAAGCCTTCTCAGACGGAGTCAACATTTCGTTCACTTGTGGTTAAGGACAGTTATAGCGACTTTTGTCAAGAACTGCTCATTTTGAGAAACAGAATACTGTTCTCATTCAGTTTTAAAGTATAATGTGGTAATGCATGACATCTACACCTATAATAGAGAAAAAATGGCTTTGGTTGCAATAGCAAGGAAGAAGTTCAGACAAAGTTGCAAGTTTATGATTTTTAAAGTGGAAACTTGTTCAAAGAGATATAATAGATGTTCTTTTCTAACATACAAATTAGCTGTATTAATGTATGATCTGTTATACATCTAAAGAAGGGTGTTTTTTTCTGTTCATATGCTATCATATTGTATGTTGTAGAGCTGGATTATCCTGAGACCTGGAGAGTTGCTGTCCTGCCTGTTTCAGATATATCACTGCTTCATCACACCTGCTTTTAACCACAAACTGCCTGTGAAAAACCAACACATGCAGGATCTTTGCTATATTTATGGTTTTCACCAGTTTTGGCATTTGGAATGTTAAATATATTTCATATGAATTGTTCAAATTCTTATCTTAGATATTGTACACTTGTAAACATTATTGTCCGGCATAAATCCTTGCAATCATTTATGTTATGCTCGGCATTTGAAATAAATGTTTGATAGATAAATCCAATAAGTTATTTATTCCACCCAGTAATTGTGTATTTATTACTGTAATTACTGTATACTCATAATAAGCAAATTTATTCTCATATTGTGAACTTAACATACAGAAAATCATTAAGTGTCAGAAATCCAGTCTGTTGAAACAATTTAATTTTACAGAGAAATGTCATACACTAAAGCAAAACTGAGACAAGCAACTTATATCAACAAAGTCTCTTACAGAGGTTGAGTTAGAGCAGACTTTATCATGTCAACATGTGATATTTACGCTATTTTAATGAAGACAATTGTGTCTCTTCAAAATGGATGTCTAATAGTGTCATCAATTCAGCGCTGACTAAAAAAAAGTTAGACCCTCTCACTGACCTGAGATGTTTGGCCACATGTTTTGTCATCCTTTGAGTAAATTCCAAACATCCAGCAATAAAACAAGGCTTAACTATGAATGGAAAAAGAGTGCTTACACTTTCACTTTAACATTTTACACACAGACTTACTTTAAACAGATTACTTTAAAGGATCCTCCACTGTTTTTACAAATGTGGCCTAAAATCTTTGAGATATCCTTATTAGATAACACATTATTTTGCACCATATTTGTTTTATTAGTTTTAAAACCTGTGTTCCATCCTCTTGAATGGGATATGTACCCCACTGCCTGTACACATCACATTGTTTTCTATTGGAGTGAAGCATTCAGCCTGCTTTTTAGATCATTTAGCATCTTTTTCAGTCAAAATGACAAACCCCAAGGATAGAAGTCCTTTTGGGTGGGAGTTCTTCAACAGTCCCTGATTTACTCGCTAACTTCACCCACCAGAGCTTCACTGTTTAAGGGGGAGTAAAGCCCCTAAGGAGAGCTCCTCTTCTCTGCTTCATTGACTCCTACCAAACCATTGAGTGGGAACTGTTGCCCCCTGCGGTCATAGATATTTTTTTTGGGTCACAACTGTTTTATCATCTTTTGTAAACAAAAGAGATTTACATCGACATATTTTTTGTGATTATTTAGAGCAACCAAAATCAGCACAAATTAATATTTTTAAAATAATGTTACAGCAGGCTGAATGCTTCACTCCAATAGAAAACAATGGGGTGTTTACAGGCAACTGGGGCTGAGTGACGTCTTCAATCATGTGATTTCAAGATGGTAAAACGGTGAAAAAGTCCCATTTTTAAAAGTTAATAAAATGAATATGGTGCAAAGTAATGCGTTTTGTTAGTCGTATATCTTCTAATAAGTACATTTAAGATTTTAAGCCACATTTGCAAAAACATTGGAGGATTCCTTTAATAAATACTTAATTCTGACCCTTTCTCACTTAAACAGTTCACGAGTTTTGATCACGCTTATAGAGATACATTTATTCTGATTTATCACAAGAATAAGTCTGCACTGCTTAAACAGTGGAACATGATCCTCATTTCATTGGTTCTCTTTCTCTCTCTGCCTCTTTTAACCCTCTCTGTTGTAGCAGTAGTCATTGGTATGAGGCTAAGCATGATGTCCGGCTGAAGCAGTAACAGGTGCCTACATGTTGCTTGTTGGCACTTTGCCGCCGCGCTGCAGCAGCCATCACTGGCAGCGTGTTCATGTCCTCACGCCCAGGCTGGCCAGCTGTAATCTGTAATCCACCCCCTTTACACACCACACACACATACTCACACATACTCACACACACACACACACACACACACACACACACACACACACACACACACACACACACACACACACACACACACACACACACATATACACACACACACACGCGCGCGCGCACACAAACACACACACACACACACACACACACACACACACACACACACACGCGCGCGCGCGCACACAAACACACACGCCTGTCAGTTTTCAAAGTCACACAGGAAAATAACTGTTTTTAATGTCTTTCTAAGTAACAGACAGAGGGTCCATTTTTAAGTTTTCATAAGAAGTCATTTCATGCTTGCGTACACACACGGACCCGCTGAATTTTACCTTTCCCTCCACGTCAAAGCCATCAGCCACGCAGACCAATTCCTCCTCTGACTTCTTTCCTCATTCACTGCCACCCACCCGAGCTCCCCCACCCTGCGTCCTCCCTCTCACACCACTGCACCTCTGTCCCTTGAGCTTACTGTCACCCTTTGCACCCACAGCGTTCCCTGTCCCCCAGTTTCTCCTATCGCCACCACTCACTCACACACACACACACACACACACACACACACACACACACACACACACACACACACACACACACACACACACACACACACACACACACACACACACTTCCCTTTTTCCATTTCGGATGCAAAGCCGAGGCCGAGGCGAGCCGTGCATATAGTCACAGCGGCAATCTCATCTATGTCCAATCTGTCATGCCACTGCCTTTCATTATTCTCCTGCGTGGGGGGAGAGATAACGCCAAGGCATATTTTATGGACAGTTGAGAGAGAGAGAGAGAAAAAAAAAGGAAGAGGAGAGAGAAGAGCACTGGATTGATGGGAAAATAAAGGAAAAGATGCCAATATGAGGGTGAAGTGCAGGCGGTGAGGGGGTTATGGTTATGAGGTATGAAGATGGGTCTTGCTTTGGCCAAGGGGAAAAGTGTCACTCACTGGAAACTAGGTCAAAGCATGAGAGAGAGAGAAGAAACTGGTGACGGAGGGATGGGATGAATGGAGTGATGAGAACAGTCGAGATGGAAGTTTGTGAAATGAAGGACAGATACTGAGGATGGAGAACTGGTCAGTGTCGTCTACATCTCCATTAAAAATAGACAGGCTGCAGACCTGGGTACGGTGTAAATAGGCAGCAGCTATTCATCCTTCATGGTCAACCCCCCCCCCACGCCCCCACCACAACATCAGGGCTAGCATGCATGTATGCACAGCATCTTTGTTGAATATGGAGGAGTGACGGAATGCAGAACAAGGGGAACAGATGAATGAGGGGAAGGATTGGATGGACAGGAATGGGTGAGTGCTCCAGGGTCAGGTATTCTTTTCTGTCACCTCTGGGTTTTTTTTTTTTTTTTACTCAGGCTGAGTGAACTGACTGGTTGTCTCCCTGCTCAACGTGCTGGAATGATTGGGTCCTGGCCTGTGGAGAATAGGGCTGGCCAGTTTTACATATATACATATATCAAATTGTGTGTGTGTGTGCGTGTGTGTCACATGTGCAATGTGAGTGTTTGAATATGCAAATACAATGCAACCTTACCTTTGATATTGTGCATGTGTTGGTGTCCGTGTGTGTGTGTGTGTGTGTCACTGCAATTGTGTAACATCCAGATGTCAGAGCAGCCTCACTCGATGTCTGTCATTGAGACGGTGGGGGTGGGGTTAAGGTGACCTGTTTTAAATATAGACAGTGTCATGACAACATGCCCAACTAGACTTATAAAAGCCATTTGCATAATGTTCCTCCCCTATCCCTCACTTTCTCTCCTGTTTTTCTCACTCTCTCGCTCTTCCTCATGGGAGACAAGCAGAGCAGACATGTTGTGTGTTGCCTTTGTCTCGGGCGTTCAAATGCAAAAAGATGTCATGTCAAGGCTTTCTATGGCACTGAAGGACATAAGTGACACAACCTGCAACAAAGACCATGACAAAAAACAAACGCAGTCCTTTATCCTTTTCCTACACATTGTGGTGAAGGCAAAATACATGTTTTCATGTTGTTACATTTTAAGATAAAGGCATTCCTAAAAAATAATGTCAGTGGAGTATGTCCATGCTAAATAAGTCACCTGAGACTAATATTAACACTCACTACATTTTTCTACTCCACTACCAGCAGCTGGAGCATTGGAGCGTTCCTAAAGGGAGATCTTTGGGATAAAGTTTAGGATGGTTTTTATGTCTTTTTAATATTATCTCCCAGCCCTTGAACTCTGATTTCTGCATAACTTGTGCAGCATATACTTTAATTTCCCAGAGTTTGCGTGCAGGCCTTGTCAGTGTGCCCTTCGTTTTGACTGCACACTTCACTCTAGCAAAGTAATTAATTATTCTCCTCTTCACCCTCCTTTATTCAGCCATTTGTTTTTTTCTTTTTTTAACTTCTGTAAAAAAACATACAAACATTGCTTCAGAACCCTTTCTTCACAGAGGCCTATTCATTAGGAATTCAAATTAATCAGTATTTACTGTAGTGCTCGCAAGCTTTGCTCTCAAGTGAAATGTCTCTCAACAAGGTTGAGTGGGCTTTTGTTTGTCATGGCCAATAGGAATGAAGCTCGCTCTCACTTTGTCCTCTCTTTTTTTGTTTTTTCTAGTTAAACTGATCACATCAACTAGTTTGGCAGATAAAATGGCATTGACATTTTTTTTAGCAGTTCAATGATACAAGGACTTTATTTCTGACATTCATTGAACTCTAGAATTACGGTACAGCATCTTATGAAAAATAAATGAAAACTACTTTTTTTGGGGCGCTTTGGTCTTTTAACTCAAAACTAAACAAAAGTGTTTCAAGCATATTCTAATGATGACAATTTTTTACCAATGTTTGTCAGGTCATCAGACAGTTCCTGCTCAGAAACGGCTCTGGTGTGTAAGACAAACTCTGTATCAAAACTTAGCTGGTTAATATCAGTAAAATCTGAAAAGCCAAACAAGGATGTTGTTGTTCTGTTTGGTTAAAACTATTACAATACTTTGATTCCAGTTCGCCTTAATGTTGAGTTTTACAAATGTAAACCAAGGATGCAGTACTAGCTGGTTTTTCCTTTTCTTTTGAGATTCTAGTACAGTGCCCGTCGGAAGTATGCATTCATGTGGGAGCATAAGGGGTATATTTGCGGGTCCAACTTTCCTGTTTTAATTCAATGGGACATGTGCATGACTTCATCATCACTTTTATATTTTTTTGTTGGGTGTATTTTCCTGTAACATATGTTTTTTGGAGTCATGTGTATTTTTGTATCTTTCTGTTGTGTTTTTGTATAATTATTGTTTTGTTGCCATTGTAGTGTGATTCAGGTGTCATTTTGTGCATTTTTGTGTAAATATTTAGTTTTATGTATTTTTAGTATAAATATTTTGTTTTATTTATTTTTAGTATAAATATTTAGTTTTGTGTATTTTGAGCCATTTTCATATTTTGTTGTATTTTTCTGTAATATATGTTTTTTTCTCTCTCACACACGCACTGCAGATAAATTTGTAGCTTTCAACACAGCAGCCATTGCCGTCAATCACTTCCGGGTGAGGTCTGTCCGGTCTAAACAGCGTACGGTCAAACTAACGTTTTGAAACGACATCATCGCCAAATAAGGAACAGTAAAAAAATATTTTTCCTCAAAAGAGCAGTCCACAGGAGCGAGATCAGGGCCAAACTCAGCTGGCACGCACCGGAAGAGAGCTGTGCAATAAAATAGATACAGTGCCCGTCGGAAGTATGCATTCATGTGGGAGCTTAAGTAGAGTTAATTATGTCCAAATGAGTATGTGTTTGAAGGTAGGATGTACAAAGAGGTGTACATACTCTGTACTCTGTAGTGTTATAAAGGGCTTTATTTGCGGGTGCAAAATAAAACAGAGCGTGCGATTTCCCTGGTTCAATTCTATGGGACATAAACATGACAAATGTGTTGTTTTTTTTTTTACTCACTTTATTATGTTTTGTTTGGTGTAATTTTCCGTAATGTATGTTTTTGGGAGTCAATTTGTGTATTTGTGTAGCTTTCTGTTGTGTTTTTGTGTATTTTTTGTATGAATATTTAGTTTTGCGTATTGAGTCATTTTCATATTTTTGTTGTATTTTTCTGTAATGTATGTTTTTTGGAGTCATGTGTATTTTTTATTCTTTCAGTTGTCTTTTTGTGCATTTTTGTGTTTTATTTTATTCATTTAGTATATTTAAATAAATAAATACCGTCCGTGAAATATTTGAGACGCTGATAACCAAACTCCATAGACATTGTAGCACCAATTAGAAAAGTAACAAAACTGCGCAAAACAAAACTTAAAACTCCAAACTACATGAGTGAGTAAGTAAATTAAAGTATTACCTACAATTCGGCTGCCTTTTTAAAAAAAAAACAAAAATCATTTTTTACCTTCGAACCGAGTGGTCTGGGCTTAGCTTCCATGCACGGCATGACACAGACTCTGCAGTTTTCCAGATGGAGAATTGAACAGGTTGAGGTCAAAACCGACTCTAGTGAAACAGCGGGTTATTGAACAACAGTTATATGGTTTAAACAATGGGAAACGTGTCTGCAGAAGACTCACCAGTGGCTGACGGTTTCAAATGATCTTTTCAGAGAGCTCCCGTGTTTGAGAAGTTAACGATAGCATGGCACAGGATGAAGTGGAGTCGGCAGTGGCTCACACACATCAGTGACTAACATCAGGCCCAATAAGTGAGACTTAAGAGCTTTGCTAGTTTATCAGTGCATAGATGCTCCTCTCCCCTCTGCGGTATAAAAATATCTTCTTCTCTCTCACTCGTGTGTTTACAGTCCGTGTCTGCTTGGCTGTGTGCGCAGCGATTGGCTCTGGCTGCACACGTGACTCTTGCTCGTGTGAGGAGCTGTGCAGTGAAATGGATATAGATGGTGCGCGAGCACCCCCTCACACCCTGAGGTAAAAAGCTGAACAGGTTTCATTTCGGGGCCGTCCAGAAGTGAAATAAAATTAAAATAAACATTTTGAAATGACCAAATTACTCCAAAATAACAGATACACACATTCGGGGTATTTGGAACCCGTCGACCAAGTTTCAGGTCGAACTCGCACTGCGTCGGGGAGATATTTGCTCCACACACACACACGCACACAGACGTCCCTTGAATTATAGTATAGATGAAGAAGAAAAAAATAACTTTTCAAGACATGCCATGCCAGATTATGAATAATTGTGACACATCATGGGAAAACAAGGAACAAGTCAGCATGAGAGAAAGAAAAAATCTTTATTTTTTATTTTTTCAAAATATACTAATGAAAGTTATGAAGACAGCACTCCATGATTCAGACAACAGTTTTAAAAATTAATTATTTCAGTGCCGAGCAGCTTCCTTGTTTGGGGGTGTGGAATCCCACTGATGATTGTCTTTGGTTATCCACACACTCTTGTTATTGTTTTTGGGCAATACACTGCACATTGAAGTGAAACACTTGGCTACTAAAGCATCTATTCTGATTATCAGTCTGACTAACGCTGTGTGCAGCAGCAGCATAACTAAAGCTGTTTTAAACACTCACCAGAGCTGCTCAGTTGTTTTCTTGTCCTCCTCACCTCTTCTGACCACAGCAATAAACCATTTAAGACAATAGTCCATTGTTTTCTAGTACAGCTGCTAAAAGTGAAACTGTATTTGAACGATTGCGCTTCGATTCGACTCTATACAGAAAGTATAGAGTTGAATCGAGGACTGTTTTCTTTTTTTTGTACTTTAGAGAGTGACAGCATTCAAACGGGAATCACTTCTTCAAATACAATTTCATGTCTATGTGTATGATACCATTGGAAAGCTTAGAATCCACACTTTCAGAATAGGTAAAACAACTCATGTTCCTGGTTTTGTCATGGCTCGTCACAATTTTAACCATCAACCTGATTTGTCTCTTTCTCATGAGCTACAGCAGTTCTGCCTCGTTTAAAAATGAAATGCTTTTATTCTCATTTCTTTAATTAGAAAAGCTTATAATTTCATATTTAAATTGTGTACATCAATTGTCTATTGGTGTTTTAAGGCTGCTCTACAATTTACTTGTAAACTTGACATTTACATATTTGCCGATTAGCTTAAGCTTGATAAGGCTATGTGTGTGCCGTATGATTAAATAAGTTAAAGTTCACTTCATATTATTGGCTACACTCCTTTTATATTTGGTACTGCATGTGTCCACACCAACAAGTCTCTGACCACTGAACAAGAGTGGCTGGATATTTAAAAAATGAACTCTTAATTGACTGGAGTGGAGGTATCCAAACAGACAGACAGAGTAGCTACACTCGTTTGAAGCTCAGTCAGCGCAGGTCATGCCCCATGAATTATTCAAGCTGGCCGCCAGTTTGCAGAGCAAGTTTTAAGTGGACAATGACCCTGTGCACACTCATTTAGCCTGTGACTCGGCTAACAAGGCCAAGTATTTGCAGACGCGCCACTATTCTGCACTAACAAGCTAATGGAATTTCAATCAAGAGGATAGACTAAATGGCTTAATAGGGTGAGAACTCTAGCTATTTAAACACACACACACACATCAATATTCAATTAGATATGTGGGGTTTTCAGCCTGGATTTGTTAAAGGCACACCGCAGAATTTTTGACCTAAAGAGTTGACCCATATGAGTTATTTTAAATGATTCCTCAGGCCAACATACAGCGCTTGACAATATCAATGTTCCGAGCAGGAATTCCATCTTGAAATACCACCCATGTAAGTTGGGAGAGACAGGTTGTCTTTGGCCAGGTCATGTGATCTGGAGAATGTTTGGAGAACATTTCACTTTACGGCAGTCACGTGACCATAGGCTATAAATAGTTTCCACGTGACGTCACAACATACGAGTATTTCCTGACCTGGCGCCATTGTTGTGGGCAGCTGAAACGAGTTTGGCCTCTGTTTACAGCCAAAAGAGCACAATATGGTAGTTTAGTGTTGGGTTAATGGTGCACTAATCGCCGTGATAGTTCAGTTAAACGTGGATTCTTTAGTAAGGGGCTCTCTGGGCTCGGTCGGTCGGGCTCGAGCGCAAAGCGGGGCTGGGCTCGTGTCGCGGCTGGATGAGTAGCTCGACCCACCTCGCCGCGTCGCTAACACTCTCCCCCCCACTCCCTGGCCTTGCCACCGTCGTCGGCCCCCTTTGCCTGGGACGAAGCGGACTGGTGACCCAGGGAGTAGGGGGGAGCGCCACCGACATGGCGAGGAGGGCCAAGCGAAGGGCCTCCGGCGGCGGTGAGAGGAGGGCGGCGGCAACGGCTCCTCCGGTGGCGGTGAGAGGAGGGCGGCGGCGACGGCTCCTCCAGCTGTGGCGTGAGCCCAGCTCCACTTTGCACCCAAGCCCAAGACAAAGGAGGCTGGCCAGACTGACTGTTTTTGTTGATTTTTGTGACAATGCTGTGGCGCTTGTGGCTACTAGGGGCACTTGACAAGAAAGTTACAGGTCTAATGCCCCTAGTAGGCAAAAGTTTCACAGTGTGCCTTTAAGTAAAACGTTTTGCAAAAGGAAAGCTGGCAAAAGCCAACAGGCTATGACCAAGTTAAAGAGACAATTCCATTTTTCTCAGTAATTATGACCTTCTCTTTGATAATCATCTACAACAGACATTGCTCCAAAACTATGAAATGACAGGGCAAATGTTACAAAGGCAAGAACTATTTAAAAACAAAAGCAAAACGTTTAAGATGTAATAGTGAAATGGAAGGTGGAATTTATACACTTTTTGAGAGAGGGTAGGCCATTTGGAGGGTGGTGGTGGCGTAATGGTTGGGGAAGCGGGCTTGTAATCGGAGGGTCACTGGGCCATCACTGTGGGATATTGAGCAAGTCCCTGAACCCTAACTGCTCGTGTTGTACATTGCTTTGGATAAATACATTTTCTAAATAAAATTGTAACTGTAACCCTGATCCATACTGTGCCCCAGGTCAGCTGACACTGTCTTATGTAGCTTGTAAGCTTATGTAAAACATCACAACTAGTGCTGCCTTAATGGCTAGTGACCCACAGTACTTCCGCTCCTGTACTCCTATATTATATGTGATTGTCTTTTCATGTCTCTTGGAACCGAATTTCCCCTCGGGGATGAATAAAGTATTCAGAATCTGAACCTGAATAGTGACTTATATTATTAGACCTTGTTTGCTTTCCGTGTATATAAAAAGGTGAGTTTTAGAATTGAAGATATAGGCCACAGTTACAGGAGGTCTTTTAATTCAAAATGAATTATTATTAATAAAAAAAAAAAAAAAATAAGTGGTCTGCTTTGTGTTTATATGGAAATAGTAATTCCAAATTTAAGTTTACATTGAAACATGTTTTTTTAGTTCTGGGGGTCGGTAAGGGTTGCGAGTGGACAGGCGTACCTGATGTATCATGGGAAAAAACACAAAACTATTTTTTTTTTTCTTTTTGGTTACAACATAGAAAACCACATAATAACAACTATTTTCACTTGTATTTTGATTGTAGTTTTAAAGCAGCAGCTCAACAATAACATAGTGTATGGAAAACAATCAGGAGAGGGCACCCTGGGCGAGACAGGAAGGGAAGCATCCCTTTACATGATGAAAATACACCGATAAGACAAATAGTGCAGAAACCTATAGGGGATGCCTGTCAGGATGTGAACTACGGGGGAGCCAGGGGGTCTAAATCTGGTCATTGCATGTCCACATCATGGAGTTCTGGACCAACAGCAAAGTTAGCTGATCCCAGCCCTGTGTGGTCGCTTCTGTTTTAAGATAAGCGCTAATATGTAGGCCTATAAACTGTATTATTCATTGTTAGCATTGAGTTGTGGGTTATTGCATTAAATGCTGCAGATTTTTATCATGATTGAGAACATATTACATTGGTGTGCATTACACAGCCTGGCCGATTTTTACTGGCCGCGGTATAGTTCACACACTGCCCGACCTACAGATGAAGACAGAGACAAGGAATGCACCAACCATGAAAGGTTCAACTTGACTGAATGAGTAATGGAACATGAACTCAACACAGCTATTGGTCGCAAATGTCTCTACTGTGTGTGCTATTAGGCAAGTCAATTTCACCTAGAAATAAGTGGAAGTAACCAAATAAATAAATATCAAGAAATTTAAATAAGACCCCAACATTGCAAGCGAAAACCTGCAGAACCAATCTAAAACACACCCTGATGTGCTGTTAATTAGGTTTAATTTACACACATACAGTATTCAAGTTCATGGTTAGCATTGATCTGTAAAATGAACAACCTGGCAAAGTATGAATCTAACACGTGAAGAGAATTCAGTTGAACTGCTTCAGTATTGAGTCTTTGTTACGTCTTTTCCATCTAATTTTTCATGAAGTCAAATTTAACATGGATTTCCCATCACTACTGCTTATAAACATAAAAAATAAGTAAAACAATATTTTCATTTTCTTCTCATCAGGAAAGTAAAGGAAAAACCTCTGTCATTTGTTCGCTTGAGGTTCACTAATGATGGTTTTTCAGGTTGAATTTATAAAAAAGTTAATTTGTTTAAAGTAAGAATCCATACATGATATTAGTTAAACTGCACAGCCATCTGCTTATCATTTGTTCCCGTTTTACTCCAGCTTTGTAGACGTAAGCTAATAACATGTACAACATGCTCATGTAGTAAATGTGTTTCACATCAGGCTTGTTTATAGACTGTTTACTATAGCAATTAGAAAATATTAATCATCAGCCATTCCGGTTGCAATCAAAACAACATTTTGTATATGACTAGCAACAGCTGATGTACTGCTCCCATTTTACTGACAGAATAAAGATGTTGGATCATTAATCAATAATGCAATTGCAAAACCAATATTAATAAAATAATAATAATAATCAAAATAAACGCCTGTATCAGTGCAAAGTTTATAAATTGTGATATGCCAACCTCTGCATATTTAAAAAAATACTCTATTTATCTACAAATATAACATTATTAAGACAATCTGAGATACAAATTCAACTTTAATACCAATAAATTAAAATATAGTGCAGTTTTCATGTAGCAGAACTGCAGAAATGATGGATTATTCACTCATAACATTCATTTTACTGAAGTTATGATATAAAATCATTTATAAATAAAGAAAAAGGGCAGTTTTGATCAAATACATACAGTAATTTAAACCAATCAATCATTAAATCAAAAAGTGCCAATAACAACAACATAAGAAGTAATCAAAATTTAAGAAAATTAGGTTTTTAGGCAACGGAAAATTGGTCAGCAACCCAATTGTGGGTCCTGACCATAAAATTGAGAAGCTCTGTTTCAATAGACATATACAGTATAGTAGGTGAGTACTTAGTTGACAGCTATCCACTGTAAGGGTTGAAAGATCAGGTTGTTTTTCATCCTGTTAACATTGTTGCTCAAAATCTGATTTGATTTTCTCTTTTCTTTACCTGACTGTTTATTTTCTTCTGCTCTGCTTCAAAGCTGTCTCCAACAAAGCTACTGCTTCAAAAGCGTCCGTCACATGTGTAGCTAAAATAACTGTATTGACATCATATTGGCTGTAAAGTGAAACATCTTAGTTTTCTGAAACTGTTTGATTTATTCCAATATGGCAAATATTGACTGAGATACAGTTTAAAGTGTGATTGTGAAATTTTAGTGGAAATCCGATATTTCAATGTATGGATTTATATACAGTATATTTTGTAAATCCTTTCATATTTATTTTGCTTTAAACAATATTTTTCTTACTTTTCTCAGAGGATGATCAGTCAGTGGTGTCTGTGAACCAATGAGGTGAAGTTATCTTGTTAGGTCTGTATTTCGTGGGCAGAAGTACCTTGACCTTAATGAGCCGGATAGTGCATCGGTAAATATAGGAAAAAGTGTGTCCTATATCTGTCCAATAAAGGATGCATATGTTGAAATATAGTATGATTCTATGTCAGTGGTTCTCAAACTTTTTTGGTTCAAGTCCCCAATGTTATCTTGCTTCTAAATCCAAGTACCCCCTTTGTTCGACTACACAATTTTGCTTAGAATACTATGAAAAAACACAATCATTGAATGAGTTAAATGTGTATTGAAATTATATATTTTTTTATTGTATAGAGATGTCTGTTGAGATTTGTTTATTTATTTTCATCATTTTTTTTTTGTTCAAAATAAATAAGTAAATCTCAAATGAATAAATGAGCATTAACACATTTTAAAGAATCCAATTTTGTAAATAAGGGAAATAAAATGTTGTGTTCAGTTCATGTTTTACTCAAAGTCATTTCCATCGTCATTATTATGATTATCATTTTTAACTAAACAAAGAATATTAACTCCCATATTTAATTTTCCACTCTCCCTGTGTCAAGTACATGTAGTGCCATTGCGTACCCCTAGAGGTACACGTATATGTTATGAAAGACAATTGGCAACCCTGTTCAAAAGTCACAGTATAGACTAATAATTAGATATCAAGTTGGTATCAAACTAAAAAGAATAGACATTAGATACAGTATCTGAGTCTTTGTTACCAATCTGTGTCAATTATGTCAGAGTCTGGAATGATGTCCAAAATCACTGCGTACTTCATTAAACTGTCTATTGGCATCAGCTCATAAGCTCCTCCCCCTCCAGTGTCCGAGGCATCGCCTCACTTCTGCCTCTTTCTCCTTCCCACTCCTGCATTCTGGTAGCTGTCATCAATCTTTGTAAAATGACAGGCGACAGATGTTAGCCTTTGCAAAGATCAAATCTGCTCCTTCGGGGCGGCCTGGTCATGTGCGCACAAACACATGTACGCACACACACACACACACACACACACACACACACACACACACACACACACACACACACACACACACACACACACACACACACACACACACAATCTGTATTTACTGACAGGTCACATAGCCCACGCAGACATCCACAAGACCTCTTTCCCTCTCGTCCTTCTTAGTGCTAAATTTGTTCTGACACCAGTGAGACAAGAGGGACAAAGTGGTAAAACGGTCACCATACATGCAGAATATACATGCACACACCAATGGGCACACAGAGAAAAGCAAGCACACCACTTTATTTTGAGTGCTGTAAGCACATTTCTTGATTATAAATCACAAGACACAACGGGACTGTACTTTGTTTGACCTTTTGCCATTTGTATCAGAAATAAACACAATGTTAAACACAACTTCATACCATAAAAGGTTAGGCCTACCCACTTTTTGGTTGGTCCTGGTCTATAAATTATTTTTACAAGTTCTTTCTTTCTCTTTTTTTTTTTTTTTTACTTTGGTCTGCACATGCTGTCAAAGACACTCCAAGAAGTGCAATCTTTTTAAGACAGCAATGCATGTTTTGTTATTGACCGACCCCAACCGCAAGGCCCCCGGATCCAACCAATTTAGAAGTTGTGTTAATTTTGACGGAAAATTTGATATAGCTTTAGACACAGTTATAGTCTAGTTTCAGGAAATTACAAAGATTTTAGACTACCAGTTTATGCATTTTTTACAATTTCCATTGATCAACCTGATATGGGATGCTATTAATGTTTGCAAATACATGCAGATATGAAAGACCAATTCTGCCATAATTAAAGATAACAAAATAAATAAAATACTATTTTATTCCATGCATATATATATATATATATATATATATATATATATATATATATATATATATATATATATATATATATATATATATATATATATATAATATATGGTAACACTTTAGTTTAGGGAACACCTATTAACCATTAATTAGTTGCTTATTAGCATTAATAACATATTGTCTCTTAATTAGACATCATTAAGTACTTTTTAATGCCTTATTCTTATTAATGCCTCAGTCCAAACAGGGTTAGGATTATGATTAGGATTAGGGTTAACTTTAACCCTAATCCTAGGATGTTGAGCTCATAATTCATATCCAACAACTTCCTTACTTACTACTAATAAGTAATAATTCTGAAGTTAATGAGGGAAAACTCTTAGTTAATGGTGTACTGGTTGTATAATAAGGCCATGCAGAGGCATTAATAAGTACCAAATAATGACTAATTAAGAGTCAAAATGTTACAACTTTGTATGCTAATAAGCAACTAATTAATGGTTAATAGGTGTTCCCTAAACTAAAGTGTTACCATATATATATATATAACTATATAATAATGTACATTTCATAATTATACAAATAAGCCTTTTTCATTGAACATGAAGTGGGTTAACAATTTAAAACCAATTTAAAACTGTTCTGCAGTAATGAAGGTTGAATCAGCCTTGAAAGCTGGTGCAACTAATTCCTACAGGTGTTACTTCCAGTACAACCACTTATGTCTGCATAAAAGCAGTGTTAGAACACACTGTGGAACCAGACCCTCATGAGCATCAGCTGAACGGAATTGTTCATGGATTCCATCATTTTTTTTTTTTAATTCAAATTGCTTATTTGTTCCCATGCTTTCATTTTAGAGTGCAATGACACAATAAACTGAATAATTTTCAGTAAAAAAAAAATGGAAAAAGTGTGGTGTTCTAAAACTTTTGATCAGTAGTGTATATATATATATATATATATAAAAATAAAAAAAAAATATCTTCCTCACCCTCCGCGGCGGTCTCTCTTTTTTTCCTCCAAGCTCGGGTCCTCTACCAGTGGCCTGGGAGTTTGAGGGTTCTGCGCAGTATCTTTGCTGTTCCTAGTATTTCCTGGGATCTGCTGGAGCCACTCCTCCAGTTTGGGGGTCACTGCCCCGAGTGCCCCAATGACCACGGGCACCACTGATGCCTTCACCCTCCAGTTTTTTTCCAACTCTTCTCTGAGACCCTGGTATTTCTCTAGCTTCTCGTGTTCCTTTTTCTTGATGTTGAAGTCGCTTGGTATTGCTATGTCGACCACAACGGCTTTCCTCTGCTCTTTGTCCACCACCACAATGTCTGGTTGGTTCGCCATTACCATTCTGTCCGTCTGTATCTGGAAGTCCCACAGGATCTTGGCTCGGTCATTCTGTACCACCTTTGGAGGTGTTTCCCACCTTGACCTTGGGGTTTCCAGCCCATACTCTGCACAGATGTTCCTGTACACTATACCAGTCACTTGGTTATGGCGCTCCATGTAAGCTTTCCCTGCCAGCATCTTACACCCTGCAGTTATGTGCTGGATTGTCTCATTGGCCTCTTTGCACAGTCTACACCTGGGGTCTTGTCTGGTGTGGAAGATCTGGGCCTCTATTGCTCTGGTGCTCAAGGCCTGCTCCTGTGCAGCCATGATGAGTGCCTCTGTGCTGTCCTTTAGTCCGGCTCTCTCTAGCCATTGGTAGGATTTGTTGATATCCGCCACTTCAGTTATGTTTCGGTGGTACATCCCATGTAGGGGCTTGTCCTCCCATGATGGAACCTCCAGCACCTCATCTTCGGTTCCCCATTGTCTGAGAAATTCACTGAGCACGTCATCTATCGGAGCCTTGTCCTTGATGTACTTATGGATCTTGGATGTTTCATCCTGGATAGTGGCTCTCACACTCACTAGTCCTCGTCCTCCTTCCTTCCGGCTAGCGTACAGTCTCAGAGTGCTGGATTTGGGGTGGAACCCTCCTTGCATGGTTAGGAGCTTTCACGTCTTAACATCTGTGGTCTGTATCTCATCCTTTGGCCAGCTTATTATTCCTGCAGGGTATCTGATTACTGGCAGGGCGTAGCTGTTTATTGCCCAGGTCTTGTTCTTGCCATTGAGCTGGCTTCTTACGACCTGTCTTACCCGTTGGAGGTATTTGGCCGTTGCCGCTTTCCTTGTCACCTCTTCGAGGTTGCCATTTGCTTGTGGGATTCCGAGGTACTTGTAACTGTCCTCAATGTCTGCTATTGTGCCTTCTGGGAGTGAGACCCCTTCTGTGTGGACTACCTTCCCTCTCTTAGTCATCATCCGACTACACTTCTCTAGTCCAAATGACATCCCAATGTCTGCAATGTATATCCGGGTGGTATGGATCAGTGAGTCGATGTCTCGCTCATTCTTAGCGTACAGCTTGATGTCATCCATGTAGAGGAGGTGACTGATGGTGGCCCCGTTCCTGAGTCAGTATCCATAGCCAATCTTGTTGATTATTTGGCTGAGGGGGTTCAGACCTATGCAGAACAGCAGTGGGGACAGGGCGTCTCCTTGGAATATGCCACATTTGATGGAGACTTCTGCAAGTGGCTTGCCATAGGCTTCAAGGGCAGTTTTCCACAGCCTCATCGAGTTTGCAATGAAGGTTCTTAGAGTCCTGTTGATGTTGTATAGCTCCAGGCATTCAATGATCCAAGTATGTGGCATTGAGTCGTAGGCCTTCTTGTAATCAATCCAGGCAGTGCACAGGTTAGTATGTCGGGTTCTGCAGTCTCAAATTACTGTTCTGTCTACCAGGAGCTGGTGTTTGGCACCTCTGGTATCTTTGCCGATTTCCTTCTGAGCTGTGCTCATGTATTGATCCATGTGCCCGCTTATCTTAGCCGCTATGGTGCCGGACATGAGGTTCCACGTTGTGGAGAGGCAGGTTATTGGGTGATAGTTGGATGGGACTGTACCCTTTGAGGGATCCTTCAGGATCAGGATTGTGCGCCCTTCGGTTAACCATTCAGGGTGATTCCCATCTCTCAGCAGCTGGTTCATTTGTGCTGCTAAGCGCTCATGGAGTGCCGTGCGTTTCTTAAGCCAGTAAGCGTGTATCATGTGAGGGCCTGGTGCTGTCCAGTTTTTCATACCTGAGGCTCTTTCTTGGACGTCTGCCACTGTGATGGTAACTGGATTCTGTTCAGGGAGGTTGCTGTGGTCCTCTCTCAGAGCCACCAGCCATTGTGCATCACTGTTGTGTGCTGCCTCCTTCCCCCATATGTCTTTCCAGTACTGTTCAGTTTCCAGCCTTGGTGGGTCTGCTCTGTTATTGTTACCCTGCCACTGAGCGTACACTTTCGCTGGTTGAGTTGCGAACAGACGATTTACTCGTCTGGCTTTGTTGTCTCTAGTGTATCTCTTTAGGCGGCTGGCCAAGGCTTGGAACCTTTGTTTGGCAGTTTCCAATGCTTCAGGTATGGGCATCTGGCTGTACCTTTTGGGTACTTGCTTTTTCATTGCACCTTTCAAGGCCTCTGTCAATTGAATCACTTCTCTCCATGTTGCCTTGATGTCAGCCTCCAGCCTTCTTTTCCATGGTGGGTATTTCATCTCATGATTGCTCTTACAATAGCCAAGCGTCTCTAGGATCACTGCTGCTGTGGAGTATATCAGTTCATTGGTTTCAGTGATGGTTGATGTAGGAATTGCTCTCAGAGCTGCATTCTCATCTTCTAGGTGACTTTCTGGTGGTACTTCTCTTAGCCTCTGTAATTGGCTTCGGGGTTGCCTGCTGGATATTTTTGACATGATCTTATTTTTCAGGTCAGTCGCTGCCTTGTTCAGCCTGATTGCACTTATTGGGGCTTCATACCCAATCTCCATTGGGGGGGCTGGTGTTAACTCCCCTCTGACCGCGTGTCCTGGCTCCCCGTTGCCGGAGCATTGGTGTTGTACCTCGTCAATCTCAAGTTGTGATAGCAGTTGCCGTTTGTGGATGTTGGAACACTGAGCTACTAGTTGTTTCGCCGTGAGTTTGGACTGTGGGTTTCGAAGTAACCATTTCTCCCACATCCTCTGCATGTAGCCCCTCTGGCTAGGGTTACTGGAGTAGTAGCATTCCATCAGAGCCCTGTTCTCGCATCTCGCCCATTTCCTCCTTGTTCTAGTAGCCCATTTTACATCGAGGTGCTCTGGTTCCCCAACACCTGACGCAGACCTTGTTTGGCCGGGCGACGTCTGAGCCGGCATGTCATTCATTTCATTGTCTCTCATCATTGTATGAGGTAGGCAGTAGCGTGAAGGGTCTTGCCTAAGGACCCACACTGGCAGCCCATATATATATATATATATATATATAAAATTATTAACGCCATTAGGATTTGGTCCCATATATATATATATATATATTTACGCCATATGATTGGTTTCGTTCTATTAGGATTTGGTCCCACGTGATGAAATTATTGATCCAGTTTTATTATAGTTGACAAAACTATCACTATATTTAGATAGTTTTTTTCCACATGTATTGTTTTTAACTAGTCATAGTCTAGTAATAGTCACTTTAACACTGTAACATAAAGTCACACAATAATTAAATGTCACACTCCATGTAACAGCTCTGGGCACATGTGCACTAAGTCAATTAAAACACGTGTTCCTCACCTCTGGAAAGTAAATTAGACCAAGAAAAATGTGGGTTTAACCAAAAAAGATATGAATGGGATGAATTGTGTAAAAATGTTAGTGTTGGTCATAGGCGCAAAAAGACATCCATGCTTCTGTCAGTGTGCCGCAGGGCAGTTAATAATAATAATAATAATAATAATAATAATAATAATAATAATATGTATTATTATTGCTACTCTGTTTTGTTTTAACTCTTTGAAATGATCACACACATCTTTTACTTTTATTTATTTTATGGACAGAAATATTCGGCCAAACCTATTAAAGCTATTGAGCCCCTTATATCTTATTCATATCTTATTAAGTGATTTATTTATTTGTTTATTTTTGGTTGGTTTGAAACTGGGGAACAAAAACAAGAGAAACAGGCTGTTTTGGGTCAATGAGAAATGGTTTTCTACTTGGTTTATTTAATGTTCCACTAAAACAACAACAACGAGCAATTAATAATGTTGATCAAATATATGCTGTTAGAAAATGAGTAGTAACAGCTGGACTATGAGCACAAGCAGACCACCATCCTGTACAGCAGACATAGGCAACTGATGGCCCAGAAATTGTGTTTCAAAAAGTTGGAAGAAATATAAAGCCTGACAAAATACACATAATAACTCCCAAAAGACACAAATCGAAAACAATATGCACAGAGTACACAAAAACACACAACTAGGCAAGACCTGTATTCGCAAGGTGAATACGTATTTGGCAATTAAAAATTTTTAAAAAATGGCAAAAATGTCAATCCCTCCTTTACAGGATAAAATGTGTGAGTGAACAAAATATAAGGACTTGACAAAAGCAAATATCTACACATACTGTATATACAGTACATACACTTAGCATATGAAGTTAATCACTACAGTGGCAGTAACTGCTATGTGGCTTCTGTGTGCTGCCATTGTCATTATGCAAAGCCATTCCACTCATCCATTCACTTCTGTGTTTTCTAATATATATAATGAGTGTGGCTGTTTTAAAATTTGATGGAGCTCTTGTGGTTCAGAAGTTCAAAGAAAAGATTTTGATTTCGACTTTTTTTTTTGAAGACAACACCATATTAACAATCTTCTACAAAATGTTTTTATGAACAAGGAAAAATGATTTATTCTGGATGGAAAGGAAAAAGATATTTCTTCGTCATTCAAGCACACAGAAAGCAATAACAGCTTTGTAAACTAGTCCCTTGTAGCACCATTTACATCCTCATATGCAAGTATTATAGCACAATCACATTTGGCTCACATAACATTGGATTTTTAATAACACAGCTTTATTGCCAGAGTATGTGAAAATAATCTGTGTGTATATATAAGTGGTTCACACAAAAGTGTGTATGTGTGTGTGTGTGGTGTGTGTGTGTGTGAATACAGCCTTATTTAAATAAAAGCCAGAAGCCGGACGTGTGTGCACAGTGACCATGACCATGTATACACTCTGAAAATGATCTCATGTAATAAATACTAGAGATGTAACCATTTGTTTTAGCAATTTGTTGTTGCCAATTCGATTAATGGATGATACTGGTTCATTTAGAGCGATTCCATCCAAATCAAATCATTAACTTTTTAGCCAAAATAATATTTCAACCAGTGTGACTGAAATAAATATTTGGATACTATACATCAGTGTTTCTCAACCAGGGGTAGACACATCCCCAGGGGTACGTGAGCACATTGCAGGGGGTAAGTGGAAAAAATAAGAATTTATTTTCAAGATAATAAAAAATATTCTCAGTCATTTCATAAGTCTGTCAATAAAATGGTACGTGTGCGCAATGACTTGTTTTTAAAGTGTAAATGCCTGTTTAAAGGGGACATATTCAAAGAAGCTCCTTTTGTGGTAAATGTCATAAAAGTTATATACTGTATAACACAGGCAAGTTAATTATTTGTTTTCATATTTATTTATTTATATCAATTATTATTTTTATTTATTCCTATTTTTTTTCTTTCTTTCTTATTTTTCTTTAATAACAATATAATCATAATGTATTAGTATTAATAATACAAATGCTCACTAAAATATTATTTATTATATTTATCATTTGTATTGCCTTGAAGGCAGCATCATTTTATGTTTAATTTGAGTTAAATAGGACGATAATACCTGAATATTAATTGTTCAATTTAAGAAGATAAAATAAAATAACTTGCGTTGAATATTAATTTGTGTTTTGTTCTGCTTTTGGAGAATCATGAACCCATATGTGTGAGGGGGTACTCATGGTATGACAACAAGGCTCAAGGGGTACACAAGACAAGAATGGTTGGGAATCACTGCTGTACAGTACAGCTGAAGTTACAGAGATTTCTGATGTCTATAGATTAATTATGGACATAAACAAACAAGTAAACAACAAATAATGGCAAATATATTCACATTTGATTTGAATAAAGACCAACAAACACTTCAGTTTAAATTCACAGGATGTTAACCTTTTTGCTCTCATTTTCAATAAAAATACATATTAGGTTTCCCTGACTCTTCTGCTTGTTTTATATACATAAAAAAAAAATACATATAATATTAATTTCGACAATTTAAATGTGCAGTGATTCAACCTCCGACCTTCTCTATCATCGACTTCTCCGTTTTGTTCGTTTTCTGTGGGCGCGCCCGTAACGGAAGGCCAACTTGCCGAGCACAGATTGATGTAGTTGGATCATAGAAATACAAGTCGATTCTCGAGTAATTCAAATAATTTCATTACAAAAAAGCTTTGAGGCAAATTCTCTGCCTCGAGGCTTCGTTTAATTCATATCACCAAAGTTTCTTTCACGGCCGCTTTGTACACGGTTTCTGGCGACGTCATGTTTCACCCGGACTGAACTAACTCATTCAGTGCCAGCCATTTTTAGATTTTCTACCCCCTTTCCTCTCCCTCTGAGCTCTGCAACCAAAGGTGCACTGCTACCACCTACATGTCACCTATTATTTTGCTATCTGGCTCACAGTTGAGGCCCACCCACCCCCCGTCGATCACACAGACAGTTACTTCCTCTTCCTCCCGACACGCAGCAATGACTGCTTTGGCCCAGTTAGTTGATGGTTTTATCTCACGATCACAACATTATGAATAATCCACTCAGGTCCACACATGTTCTGTGTTAATATGTGGTGCTGTGAGCTGCTGGGTACTTTATAATATCACTACGTTGCGCCATAATCTCACTCGTTCCTGCTTCTTCCTCCTCAGCTAATGGTAGCATCAGTGGGTAATTTTTCATCTAAAGGTGCGCTTCTGCCATCTTCAGGTCACCAGGTGGTTCCTACATCACATTACAGCTTAGATATTGATGAGGGGCCTCCGCCAGGATGTTTTCTAGCAAACTCCAAGAAAAAAATGCAAATGATGAGTTTTATTGTCAATGGCACTGAGCGTTTGGATTTCAAATGATGAGTTATCTCATCAATGGCACTGAGTGAGTTAATTGACCACCATCATTTTCTTTCTGGCAATGGCGGAAGATGTGGACGCCGGTGTAGTGCGAAAATGTCTAAAGTGTGGGACCATTTTACGCTTCGCAAGGCGGACAAAGTAGTCCAGTGTAGATACTGTAAGATGGATCTAGCCTACCATAACATTACTTCCACAATGCTGCAGCACCTGAAAAGAAAACATCCTCACTTGAATGCCACTTGAAGCAGACTCGGAGCCTCTGCAAGGAAATATATTTTAACATTTTAAGTAACAAGAAGGCAAATGCGCTAAAATCACACTCACATAACTTTCCTCTTCACCTCTCCCACGTGTGCGCCGCTACAGAAAGACACACACACACACACGTATACACGCACACATTTCAAAACACGCCCTCACCACACATAAAGTATTTATAATAAAAATATACTAAATGAGTATGTAACAAAGTCTCTTCATGAGGTAGGCTTCCAAAGACACCAACACACTGGGAATGAGGGTTTTTAAGGCTTTATTGACACACACTGAATCACCCCTGAATCACATCTCCCACACAACGCTTCTCCACCATGCTAACCACCCACCACATACCCACACCGCCCGACTTAGGCCAGGGCATCATTCGGCCGACCCAACAACAATTGCAGAAACAAGAGAAACAGGCTCAGCCTCAAGCCATTATTTCAGGAGGTGGAGGTGGTAGATCTGCCCAGCAAATTCTCACATGACAGGTGATCCAATGTGTGGAGTTTTGCTCTCAGGCCCAGCATGTATTGAATTTAATTTTTTACTGGGACTTGGACCTTCCTTTCAGTACTCTCTTAACAGGTCCAAGAACCCCTGCGGTTTTCCTGCCGTACAGTAATTCAAAGGCAGAAAATCTTGTGGAGGCTTGGGGCACCTCCCGCACTGCAAATAACAGATGGTTAAGCCAGTCATCTCAATTACGTTAATCCTCACTAATTAACTTATGGATCATGTTCTTCAAAGTCTTATTCAGACGCTCCACCAGCTCATCAGTTTGTGGGTGACAGACACTGGT